>NW_003314612.1:0-9278 GCF_000143415.4 Selaginella moellendorffii | reverse complement strand
AACTTCTAAAATATTATTTATAGAAGTGGGTTATAAGTAAATATTAAAACGCTAAAAGGTTTTATGATAGAAGCTCAGTATAAAATTTAGTAGAAATATTCTAATAATACATACCTCATAAAGAGGTCCAAGTATTCTATGAATCTTTTCAAAACTGTCCCACCTAAAAAAATTAAAATATTTATAATATCAAAAAGCTTTTTTTAAGATTATAATAATAAAAACTATTTTAAATTAATTATCAGCAATGTAGTTGAACATATTCCATCTGAAACCCATTGATAATTTTCATGTTGCTACTTAGATTTGTGACTATTGATCACCTGTTTATCAATGTCAATTGACTCTAGTAAGGCCAAATTTACAAAGCAGGCTAGAAGAAAAGTTATACTAGTCAACATCATCAATGCACTATTCAATTGTTATGTAACCTTGCTATGTCTCTAATGTACTTTCCAAGGGAGAAAAATGAAAAACTAAACTCTAATGATGAATCAGTTTAAGAACTCCTAGGATATGGAGATGGCTCAAACTGTCCCTTTTTGCTAAGATAAAAGAAAATTATCTTAAAATTTGGAAAGATGAAAACAAAATATTAGGAAAATTTATGTTTCAGAAATACAATCTCTCTAAAACATATTTGATCCTTTGCCATTCTCCTCCCCTAAGTAAAAAGTATGTTTATAAACACTACAATAATTTGCTACATGTTGCATATAACAATGTTTGGTTTGCTTAATAGTAGTGTTTATTATTTACCAATAGATCTAATGAAGTTTATAATTATAAACATTTTATAATTTATATACACAAGATTAATCATAATACATTACATACACATGCACACACACACACATACACAAGAAAACTATATATATATATATATATATACACACACACATATATATATACACACACAAGGTTCTGCAGGTTCTGCATTCATCACACCACAATGTGTAACCACGCTATTATTTCTATTAAAGAAAAAAAAATGGCAGTTATTCACAAGGTGGCATGAACTGAATTCAGCTCAATAGATTATGCTCAAGACAGCAAGTAGTAAAATATTCCATTCGAACTCCCAGCTTAACTCTTGTCTAAAGCTTTTTTATTCCTCTAGATTTGCTAATTATGTATGTAGAGGGTATGTTTGGAACTATCGAGACTTCTGCAACCGAGACTTGCAACAAAATGTTCATTGACAAGGAAGGATATAACTCCATTGAGCTCTTGGAATGCAAGCCATTCCCGAAAAAGGCTCTAGCATCCTTCAAGTCAACACTAGAAGAAATCTTGAGCTTCCTTTGCTGGTGCTGGTCATAACGATGGGTTCTGGCCCTTCACAACCCACAATTACTTTCTCTAAAGCAAAAGGTTTTGAGAAAATGCGTGAAAGTTTCACAGGACATAGAACGTCCACATAAAGAATATGGTAATGCTTGTCATTAGTTGCCTTGAAAAATTTATTCTTGACTAATGATGATATCAGTTCAACTCAGCAACATTGTCGGAAGTGTCTCTTTGAGCACAGCATCCCCCTTGGGAAGGCGAATGGTGAGAATCTCATCCTGGAAATTAACTATTGCACCCTCCACATCAGCATAAGAAGGAATTACAAATTTCTTGGGGCGGAACACATTTTTCTTCGTGGAAACACGCACGTTCTGTCCATCTGTTTCAACACGCACTTGATCCAGTGAAGTGAGACCTGTGCGATAGGAAGAAAAAGAAATAAATAACAACATCTGCAAATGACTTTACCGGGCACTTGCACATCGACAGTGTAGAATTGCTGGTTCTCGAAGGACGACCACAAGAGCTTCCGCTCGTCATATCCTGCTAGCCACAGAGAAAAAAGGAAAATAAAACTCCAGGCATGATTAGAACCATACCTTTATTGTGCTTGCAGCAGTTTAGCAGTAGCTGGTATGCGTGTTTCTTCTCAAAGTTGTAGAGAGCGACGAGACCTTCGTGCTGAGAGAACTGCGGCAGCCCCCCGGCATCAGCCACTGCCTGTGCCAACTCGAGGCTTTTGGCACACCTCCTCAAGTCATTGCTGGAGAAGGAAGCCTCTGGAATGACAGTATATGAAACTTCTTCGATCAGATTGGAGAGGTTCGTGGACTGCAGACCAAGGAGCTTGGGATAACAATCAGCAGCAAACACACGCGCCTGCTCCTGCAACTCGTGCACGTTTGGCTCCCCGGAGAAGACTTCCTTCTCAGCTCGGCAGGCAGCACTCCTACAGAAGTCGTACACGAGGCGAGTTTCTTCCTGTGTGCGGTGATGTATGGGTTCCTCTTTACAGAAGCGGCGGAAGTTATCCTCCCAGGCATCGTCCACAAGCTTGATCATGCGTGGATACGGGCAGGGGTAGTCGCCGTTGTCGTCAAACCCGAGTGGTTTTTCAACGGGTGGGAATTTGCCGCTCACGATTTCGTTGTACTCAAGCGTGTGACGCAAGAGATGCGACTCGAAGCAGCCGGTGGTAGCATCACAGTCGTTGAGCGCCCTACAGACTTGGCCGAGGACACGGTTCTCTAGACGGAGCATCACCATCCACAGAAACTCTCCATACTCTTTGTAGGCCTTGTCCGTCAGTTTGCTCACCTGAGAGCCTTTGCTGCCCGTGTGGATGAAGCGCCTTAGCATTTTTTAGTTTTTGGCAGAGTGAATACGCCCGGCTCAATTGAATTCCTCCAAAACCCTAAAACCCTAGCCCTGACTCCATAAGAAATAAGAAGGCGCTATCATATTTCCATTGCATGCAAGCAAACCGTTTCTGAAGAAAGCTCTAGTCTGCTTCATCTCGGCACTAGAGGGAAGCTTAATCTTCCTTTGCTTGAAGACGTTGGCGTTGCTTTTAACGATGAGTTCGTTCCCTGCACCCACTATATTTTCTCTCGCGACAAGCCTACACGGTCGCAAACAAACCAACAGCTCTTGAGAAAACTAGAAAGTTTCAAGGGGCATACCTGGAACTTCGACATGAAAAATGTGGTAATCCTTGTCATCTTCAATAGTTGCCTTGAGACGTTTGTTCTTGGCTACAAATATAATATCAATACCCTTGTTTAGCTCGGCCTCGTCGAGGTCCTCAATTGGCACTGTCTCTTTGGTCAATTGTCAGAACTGTCTCTTTGGGCACAGGGTCCCCCTTGGGAAAGCAAATGGTGAGAATCTCATCTTGGAGATTAACTATTGCACCATCGACATCAGCGTAAGGAGGAATGGCAAGCTTCTTGTGCCAGGACACGTCCTTCTCCATGGAAACACGCACACCCTTTCCATCTTTCGCAACACGCAGTTGATCCAGCGATGTGAGACCTGTCGCACACAAGGAAAAAGAAATAAGATAATAACACCTGTAAATCATTACTTACCGGGCACTTGCACGTCAACAGTGTAGAACTGCTGGTTCTCTAAGAACGACCAAAATAGCTTGCGCTCGTCATATCCTGCAAGCCACAGAGAAAAAGAAATAAAAAACTCCAGGGAGAATCAAAGCCATACCTTTATCAACGAGCTTGTGGCAGTTTAGCAGCAGTTGGTAAGAGTGTGCTCCTGCAACTCGTGCACGTTTGGAGAAGACTTCCTTCTCGGCTCGGCAGGCAGCACTCCGGCAAAAGTCGTGCACGAGGCGAGTTTCTTCCTGATCATGTCTGGATACGGGCAACCGTAGTCGCCTATGTCGTCAAACCCGAGTGGTTTCCCAGGGAATTCGCCGCTCATGATTTCGGTGATCCAGGAGATGCCCCTGGAAGCGAGCATCACAAACTCTCCATATTGTTAGGCATCGTCCGTTGGTGGTTTGCTCACCTGAGAGAGCTTCTTGGCTTTGCTGCCGCTCCTACTCCTACTTATGCTCATCCGTCTTAGCGCAAGAACCTAAACCCCAATAAAATATGGCGGGAGTTCAATTGAGATCAGTTTGATCAAAACCAATAAAACTAAAAGCAATGTAGGTTTTTCTCAGCAGAGAAAGCCAAACGGTGCCCAGAACACTCAATACTTTACCCCGGAGAAACGTAAAGTCCGCTCCCCCTTCCAGACTCCCCTGTTTCGCCGCAGGTAATTGGCATATATTGAGGCTTCCCAAGGTAGAACCTTGTGACAACCGCCATCCAGAAAAGTGCCAGCAGAAGAGCGAGTTGGAAGATAAGACAAAAATCTGGAAGAACTTTAGAAAAGATTGACAAGAAAGTACATGCCCAACATATGTGAGATTCTGAGATGATCGAACGAGAGCTAGGAAGGAGCAGCAAGTTCAACTCGAATCCTACGATAAATGGGGTAAGCAAGCTGTTCACTGAAAAACGCTCTAAGTCAGCACTAGAAGGAAGGTTAAACTTCCTTTGCTTGAAGACGTCACTGCTCTTAATGATGAGTTCCGGCCCTGCACAGTCCACAATCACGTTCTATCGCGACAGGTCTTCTTGGGTTTGCTCACCTGAGGCTGAAAGATCTTACACAGGATGTGTATATATTCCTAAAAGAACCAATTAAAGAACGGGAAGGGTTTGAAGACATCACAAGAGGGAAATCAAGCACTCAGGCAGATCAAAGTCATACCTTTATTGTGCTTGAGGTGGCAAGCGTGTTTCTTCTCGAAGTTGTAGAGAGAAACAAGGCCTCCGTGCTGAGAGAACTCTGGCAGCCCCCCAGCAGCAGCCACCTCCTGCGCCAACCCGAGGCTCCTGGCACACCTCATCAATTTCAAATGATCGCTGGAGAGGAGAGCTTTTGGAACAACCGATGAAGCATATGATGGAGAAAACTCATAGACCAGGTTAGAGAGACTCGTGGACTGCAGATACCAGAGGTCTTTAGCGGCAAACACACGCGCTTGCTCCTGCAACTCGTGCACGTTTGGCTCCCCAGAGAAGAGTTCTTTCTCGGCTCAGCAGGCAACACTCCGGCAAAAGTTGTGCATGAGGCAAGTTTCTTCCTGTGTACGGTGATGTAGGGGTGGCTTTCCATGCAAGCGGCGAATTGCATCCTTTGACCATGGATGGAAACAAGTCGCCGCAGTCGTCAAGCCCGAGTGGTTGTTCAACAGGGGGGAATTCGCCGCTGGTTGTGATGCAGGACATGCGACTGGAAGGCGTCGGTGGCCCACCCACTGCCGCCTAGCGCCCTAAAGACTTGGCCGCGGACACGGTTGTTTAGGCGGAGCATCACCATCCACAGAAACTCTCCAGCCTTGTCTGTCAGTGTTTTTCTCACCTGAGAGAGTTTCTTGCCTTTGCTGCTGTTGCTCCTACTCCTACTCGCATTTGCTTTGTGGATGAAGCGCTTTAACATTCTGAGAAGTCTTTCAAAGAACCCTATACCCCGTAGGATTTTGTAACTATCTGTTTCCATTTCAGATTTTTGGTTTTGTGTAGGTAAGAGTAGTTTGGGCTGTCATTGAAGCTTCTTATTCATAACCACAGCCTAATTCCCTACACAGAAACAGACTAGGCTCCTAGAGTAATCCGCAGCATTTCTTCAAGCTCTCCATCATGCCTCGCCGAATCTGTGTGGGCAATTCCAAACAAAATCAGCATAAATGTTATGCGTAACGCGCAGTTTTCACTAACCGGTTTGCTTGAGCGCAAGTGGCGAGAGGTGCCTCAGTGACCGAGCAGTTTCTTTACACCATTCTTCATTGGTACTGGCCTAGTTGACAAGAAAGAAATCAACGCAAAGGCTCACCAGAGACTCGATTATCTCTTCAACGCGGTCCTTCGAGAAGCAGTAATCCTGGAAAAGCATAGAAGCTTGTTAGTTCATACATAGAGTCCCATAAAAGCTTACTTTTTCATGACAATGCTCTCTCCAGCCTCTGGCATCTTAGGATAGCCTCCTGTATTCATGGAAATTCACCAACGTCTTCTCAAGCTCCGGAACATCCTGCAATAGTTTGATTGAAATGTACGAAGAAATAAGAGAACGGAAAACCACCTTTAAAGGGACAAAATGCGTCGCTCGATGCCACAAGCTACCGTATAGGCCAGCCTCGAGCCCGTGAGCGCAAGGTATGAGGAAATACGAGGCACTACAATCGGTATGAAAACCAACGGCAACTTCGGACTCTTAGATGCTCTCAAGTAGCAACCACAAAACTTATAACATTCTCGGTGACGATTCTAAACGTGCGGGGAAACGTAAATCCACAACGAAAGCACAAGAAATTAAGGCACAGGCTACTGGATAATCTCTTCAACACTCCTTGAGAAGCATCCATCGTGGAAAAGCATGCCAGAGTCTTACAGCAATTCTAAAATCCTTGACACAAGCTTCCAATGTTCTTTCGAAAGGTTTTGGACGCAAAAATCAATCCTTATCTCTACCTGCTGGTATCTTCTAGTGTTTTCCTTTTTGCAGGCGAGCGACCAGGATATTGGTGCCGGGTTGCTGCTCTTTCCTAGCTGTCAACCTCTTCGACCTCTGTTTTCTCAATCTTTCAGGATCGTGGCCTGCAATGGGGAGTGAAAGTCGCAAGTCTGTCAATGTTCGAATCATTTCAGTGTTCATCAAATCATCTCTTTCTCGTTAATCTTCTAGCTTGTCTAAAGTTCTCCCTTCCACCAGGATTACGCTCTTCCTCAATGGCATGTTCGGAACAATCCAGATGATGAGCGTGACAGACTAATTTGTGGAGCACAAGCAGCAGAGCTCTAAAAGTCGATCAAGATAAGTATAATAAATGCGCTACTAAATCGCGCTCTTTGGAATGCGAATGGTAAGCGAATAAAAAACTCTACCCTGCTTCGAGTCATACTCATGTTCTGCTCTTAGGCGGAAGATCACCACCCATCCAAACTCTGAAGACGAATTGCCGCTAGTGACATCCGCCACCACTCGGAGATCACTGCCGAGATGCGTACTGGTCTCCCATCGAAGTGGTTCTGGTTCCGCGTCCCCGAGAGTTTCTTCCCCTTCTCGCAAAAACCCTAAGCCTCTAAGCTCATGAATATTCGCGATTATTTTGAATTCAAACAAGAAAATGGCGGGAGTTTGCCTGGATCTCCTAGGCCGAGTATTTGCCACTCCACCTTGAATTGAAGGGTTTGAAGGGATGACGAAAGGGATTTTAGTTAGTTTACCTTTCCTCGTCTTCCAGAGGCAATTGAATTTGCTCCCTGGCAGTGTAGGTGTTCAAGATCAACTCTACCATGTCATCCGTGACTTCGGCAAGAGTCGATGGATTCCACTGCAAAAGTTTCACCAATTAACATGGCTGAACCTTAACGTTTGAGAGCCAACACAACCAACCTTTGGAGCGCGATCTTTATCCACAACCACAGCTCTAATCCCCTAGTCATAATCAGAAAGAAGCAGAAAGAACTTTTATGGAACCAGGAAACCGAAGAACTTACTTCGTAGAGATCATCCGAGACTAGGCTCCTTAAGCAATTTAGAGTAATCCGCTGCTCTCTTTCCAAGCATTTCTTCAAGCTCTGAGTCCTGCCTTGCCGGATCTGTGTTGACAATTCCAAACACAATCAGCACAAAAATTGCGTACGCGCGCGCGCGAGAGAGTTTCTTCTAACCGATGCTAAGGCTTGCTTGAGCGCAATTGGCGAGAGGCGCCTCAGTGACCGTGCAGTTTCTTTACACCATTCGTCATTGGTACTGGCCTAGTGAAACGGTTGACAAGCGGGATTTATCAAGAAAGAAATCAACGCAAAGGCCTCAGGGACTCACCAGAGACTCGATTATCTCTTCAACTCGGTCTTTCGAGAAGCAGCTGTTTATCCAAGTCATCCTGGAAAAGCCTGGAAGCTTGTTAGTTCATACGTAAACTTTGAACGATTAAGAAGTTTTGCCTTTTCATGACACTGCTCGCTCCAGCTTCAGGCGTCTTAGCAAATCCCTGGATAGCCTCCTGTATTGAGCTTTCCGGTTGTAAATTCAGCAAAGTCTTCTCAAGCTCCGGAACATCCTGCAATAGTTTGATTGAAATGTAAGAAGAGATCAGAAAACGGAAAACCACCTTTGAAGGGACAAAATGCGTAGCGATGCCACAAGCTAGCATATCAGCGCTGTCCAGTTTCGAGCCTGTGAGCGCAAGGTATTCTCCTGAAAAACTTAAATTTGAGATCAAGTAAGAAATCTCAAAGAGTGATTTTTACCCAGATGTCCTGGAAGTCGTGGAAGGAAATACGAGGCACTACAATCAGTATGAAAACCGACAGCAACTTCGGGAGTGGAGAATGCCTGGCAGCGAAACTGTTAGATACTCTCAAATAGCAATCACAAAACGTACAGCATTCTCAGTGACGATTCTAAACGTGCTGGGAAACGTAAAGCCTGCTCCCCCTCCCACAACGAGTCCGTGCCAAATAGCTACCTGTGAAGAACAAAAGTCTCTAAGTTCCAAGTCTTCTAGGCTTTGAGAAAGGTGATGTGAACATACTCTTGTTTTCCTGTAGCTGTACAGGTGATAGTCGAGCCAGTACTTTTTGTACACGACTTCCTTCCACGATTCGTCTGGGAAAGACACGCAAGGGAATCAAAATCACCAAAGCTTAATCCTTGAACAAAACCTTTCCTGTGATCGTAGAACATGCGCAGGTCACCACCAGCAGAGAAAACCTTGCCTGCGGCCTGCGAGACAGGGATTAAAAAAGAGAAGAATGGTAGGTGGAGCTCACCTTGATGATTATAAGCTCCACACTCTCATCTCTCTCCCACTGCTCAAACAGCTCCGCGAGTCGGGAGACCTGAAAGAGAAAGCTCAAGAACAAAAACCAGGATGCCGCAAAGGCTTCTTGATCCAAATGCAAACTCTTACAACGGAGAGATTGAGAGAGTTGAGCACTCGAGGGCGATTGAGGGTCATTACTCGCACCCTATCGTGAGCATCCACGAGCACCTCCTCCATCTGGAACAGAAACAATCTATGAGAGAACAAGAAACAAAGAGACTGTTTGAGAGCTCCCTCTTTATCGCAAACCTGATTTTCGTCCGGCATGCCCATGGTGGACGGATGGATGATAGAAATGTGCTCGCTCGCTCGCTCGGCCCCAAACATCTTTTAACTTAAAGAGGTGGTGCTACGCCTCTACGAGTCAAAGCTTTACGACCAGCAGGCACACGTTGGTATCCAAACCAAACTCGATCTTCTCGCACAAACTGGTCAGATCATGTCACTGTGGTATTGTAGCACGCGTAAATCTTCGAAGAATGTTTTTCATTGCGCAGCCGAGTAGTATCGAAGCTCGAGTTTTTTTACATCGCTATGTAGTGGAATGGGTGTCATGCCAGGATCTTGTCACTGTATGACATCA
>NW_003314611.1:2678-9946 GCF_000143415.4 Selaginella moellendorffii | reverse complement strand
TTGTCAGAGGATTTGATGTGACGTTCAAGCGTGTGGGCTCATGCAATTTTGATCCCAAAAAATGCACCAAAAAATGCTCGGTGTCATCTGGCGTTATCTCTTGAATGGCGTGGGGCCGCATGCCATTTTCAGGAGCACATAGGAGTATATTCCTAGAATATTCTGACACGCGCGAGATTGTTTTGAGTTTCCTGGAGATCCAACCGTTAGATCGCAACTAGATTTTACAGAATGGTATACAATGTCCTTCTTGATGACCCTGCAAAGAAGCATCTCGATCGGACACCACATGAGACCACACGAGCCTTACAATATTTCAGGGGCATTTGCCATAGATCCGACCGTTATTTTGCTCCAAGATTCTACAGTTTGGTGTGCATTGACCTTTCCATCGACACTGCAAAGGGACATCACAATCAGATGCGGGATCACAAGAAACCAACTTCACTAACTCTGGTTTCACCAAGATCTACGTAAGGAGTTATGAAATGAAAGGACCCTCTCTATTGAAATGTGTTTATGGTCCTAGGGGCATTGTGACATATCAAAGGATTTTGCATCAAGTTCTGTATTTGCATGTTTATCAAGCTACTGAATTGCTAAACCCTAAACCCTAACCCTAAACATGTGGCAAATGCTGCGTGAAGAAAGATGCCCTTTCTGGGCAAATGCTGTAAGAGGCAGATGCCGAGCAGATGTATCTCAGGACAAACGAAAGCTAGCTATAAACATGACGGGATGCAAATAGATTACTAGGCTGGTCCTGCGAAAATCAAAAACCATAATTGAAAACATTGAAAATGCAAAAAGAAAGGTTTATAATATTTTTGAATTTTAAGCAACCAAAGGAATGTAAGTAGGGCATGTGTTTGTAAGTTTAAAAATGCCTCAACCACTTAAATTCCCAAGTAAATAAAGCTGTTTCTATTTTTGGTACAGGTAAACTTTATAGCGTGTGGGCTCATGCAATTTTGAACCCAAAAATGCACCAAAAAATGCTCGACTAGCATTATTCTTTGAATGGCGTGTGGCCTTATATTGCCATAAATGGACGTACACACACAGCATAATTATTCCTTTACACGGCGAATAATCTTGGCGCGGATCGCTGACATGGCATGGCAAAGTTTGAATCACTGACATGGCACAGCTGGATCGAGGCAAGGACATGATGTGACAAAGTTCAACCTCCGACAGCAAAGTCTAGAAGCTACTCAGTTTGAAATTTGTCAGAGGAATCAAAAGATCTGGTTTGTCAGAGGATTTGATGTGACGTTCAAGCGTGTGTTATTTTTGAATTCTCGAACTCATTCCTAGGTCTATCATTTTTGTGCGCCATGTTCTTGGTTCCACTGAGCGCAGTGAGCGCTGCTTGTGTAAGCGGCGTTGTGAGCTGTGGTTTATGCGTCTACAAGCGGTTGCGGCATTGCGAGCGCCATTGCGAGCGGCAGTTTATGCGAGTGGCAGTTTGTGCGAGCGGCGCTACGAGCAGTTGCGGTGTTGCGAGCGGCACTGTCTTTGGTGTGGCTACCGCTTCCTCTTGATATTCGGCACTTGTGCTTCCTGGTATGTTCACCATGGAATGGTTTAGGACCACATTTAGAAATGGCATGAGGCCACATGCCATCTTGGGCCCTTGCAATTTCATGGCTAGCGTATTGTCATGTATGTTTTCACTTGCCTGCAGCTGTGTGTATATCAAGATGGCATGAGGGCTCATGCCAATTTTGTGAATGCGAAATTTCACGTAGGTGTCAATAGCATGTTTGAATAATGGCATGTGGCCTCATGTTATTTGGTATATTATGATTTAGGCCATTCTCCAATCATTTTTTGTATGGTCTTAACTTCTTTTCTGCACTTTCAGAATGGCCTTCAGGGTTGGGGAAAAGGTTTACATTTTGAATGGTGGGAAGAGTGTTGCAAAAGGGACCCTTGTGTCTATGGATCGGAACTTTGTTATACACTATCAAAGGCTTGGGGAAGGCAATGCTGCTGTATCAGTAGAGACTGTCTTCGATGGGAATGTGGTCGCTATTGAACGAGGAGAGATGGTCGTCGGGGTAAATGTTGTTGTTGCCTTGAAAAATCTGCAGAAGAAAGCAGATGTTGGGGACAACGCAAGTGCGACGCATGTTCCCTCCGTGGATCTTAAGAACCATGCTACATGGATTTAGGCAAAGGTGTTTCTAAACAACCCCGAGGGGGAGGTGGTAGCTGAGGGCTTAGCCACAGTTGTCGATCCAAGAGATGCGGTTGCTAATCAAGAATTGGGCTGGGATGATATTGGAGTTGCGATTTTAGAGGTTGTTGACACAGAAGAAAACAGTCTGACTATTGGAAGCATTGTGCGGTGGAAATTGAGGCATTTAGTGTTTGAGAATGTGAAGGATTCACAATCAAACACCACTACAACTGATGACAGAACATCTCTTCATGGGAAAAGAAAGTACACCTTCCTACAGTGCAGCCAAAGGGATCTGAGCAACGAACCGAAAAGGCAGAAAATGGCGATGGAGGTTCGAATGGTCTCGATAGTTGCTTGTTGCAAGAGGAGGTGCTGTCAACATGCTGATTGGGATGCTATTGAAGAGGAGAGAGCAAGATACAAGACATTGTCCTGGAAGGCAGCTCACAATTTTGTGTATGAGGCATTACGGTCATCTGTTGATGCTTCAGAACATCAGGTGGGGGGCATAGTCTTCCAGAGGGGTTTGGTCTGCATGAAGGCATGGAGAATCATTTATGGAGTCCCTCGAAGCATATTCTACAGAATCAAAACTGAGTTCGAGGAACAAAGGGTTCAACAGGCAGTCCATGGGAACGACGGTACGCACAAAACCAGGGGTCATGTTGTATATGGAGAGGCAATCTTCAAGAGGTTTGTCGAGACATGTAGCGAGCAGCAACCACATAAAACCCGCCTCTTGGAAGATGGAACACGAGACACCCAACGAGTTCTCCCTTCCATGTATACCAAGGGGGCCATATTGGAAGATGTGAATCGGGAACTCCAGAGTAATGGCTACAGGAAGCTGAGCCAATCTAGATTTAGTAGATTGTGGAGCAACAGGTTCAGGGATGTGTGTATAGGAAAGTACTCCAACTTTTCAAAGTGTGACGAGTGCACTGCTATCAAAATGGCTTTGTCGAAGAATTCTTGCAGCGCTCAAGAGCGAGAGATGTTGGTTAGAAGGCAGCTCGACCACAACATCGAGCAGAGAAGCTGCAGGACTGCATATTATCATAACAGGATTCTCTCCATGGAGAGACCTGACTCTTACCTCTGCATCATCCACGACAAAATGGACCAGAAAAAGACGTGCTTACCTCGACTCAATCCTGCCCCCAAGGCAATCTCTTCATCCATGCAGCTGCCTGTGTCTCTGTTTGGCATAATCGCTCATGGGCATGGTGCCCAGAATTATGGGAACTTCTTTGTACCTCTATGGGGTGGTGGGGGTGCAAACATGATGATTGCGTCCCTAGCAAAACACTTAAGGTCTCTGCAAAGTGCGCAGACTGAGCTGAACGGCCAACCCTTGCATAGGCCCTTGTCGATCGAACCCCATACAGGGTTCAGCTGGAGGAGGAGCAAAGGCTTGCAGTATCGCGTGGGGCCCCATGCCATCCCAGTGAATATGTTGGCCGTCAGATTGTAGGGTTATCACGTGAGGCCTCATGCCATTCCGACGAGGCTGGTCGCCCGGTGAATGCACAGCCTCATCCAAACGAAGTAGAATCTCAAGGAAGTTCTTGCGGCCGATGTGGCCTTCCACCCCATCTTCTGCTCCAAACAGACAATGCTGGCAGTGAGAACAAAAACATGTACGTCTTCGCGTACTTGGCGATACTTGTTGCCAAAGGCATATTTGAAACGGTTACACTTGGCTTTCTCATGGTTGGGCACACTCATGAAGACGTCGATGCCATGTTCAGTCACCTGGCAGAGTCACTCCGGCGATCCAATGTCCTCACCCTCCCACAACTCTACGATGAATTCCAAAATTGCATCAAAGGCACTGTTGAAGCTGCACTTGTGACAGAGGTTCCAGACTTTAAGGGGTTTGTAAGAGGCTACATCAGGGACGGATCCGAAACGCTAATTGGCCACTCCAAGCCTCTTCAGTTTCATTTCAGCATGCGTGACGGTGCTCCAGTGATGAGGTACAAGATGAGAGAATGGGACACAGTGTGGCTGCCAGTGGATGGTATTGAACTCTTCAAGAGAGATCCCATAACTGGGGAACCTATGATTCCTAAGGGTTCCCCACGGCCGATGCACCCGGATGGACTCAAAGACCAGGAAAGTATAGTGGCCGGGATTAGACAGCATATTGCCTTCTGGAAGAGGGGGTTGGTGTTTGGTGGAGAATCCTATTTTAAGAGGTGCAAGCCTTTTCTCGAATACTGGGAGAAGATTATATCTGCTATCCAAAATGGGCCGGTTGTATATGAAGAATTAGAAGAGTCCTTTTGGCCAGAACCCAGAGCACCAGATAGTAGCGGAACAATGTCCTCTGGAAATGCAGTGACAGATAACGATGTTGAGGATCACTATTGTGGGCCGAGGAACAAGAAGCCGGATTCAGCATTCAATCCAGTACAGGTCTGCAAAGGAATGGTCGTGCTTGTCAGACCCAGTAATAAAAAAAAAATGATATGGGTGGGGCGCTGCATCACTGATGTAGAGGAGGATGCGGAAACTAACTCCTTCAATGTAACTGTGGAGTGGTTCAAGCCAAGTTCCGGATATACGAAGGATTGCCTAGAAAAGAGATGGGTGCTAAATCCAAGGGATCCCAGCATGAGCATATCGGTGGATAATGTTGTGCATGGTTGGATGCGGAAGCAGAGTGCCACCATCACCTTGCTAGACCATGCAAGAGATGCAGCAAGAGCATTCATAACCCGGGTTCAAGGTGAGATTCATTAATATTCCTTTACTAAGTTTCTAATGTATTTTATTTCAAGGTGAACAATCCGAATCTAAATCAGAGGAGGCGTGATGGCATGTGGCCCTTTGCACTAGCATATCTTAATACCGGTCTGAGAAATAGAATGGCATGTGCCCTCAGGCCTTTTACTAAATCACCTTTGAAAGAAATGCAAGCCTCTATGTCGTAAAAAAAAGGTACTAGAGAAATTCCTTAATAATATGAATGTTATTTAGTTTCATGAAAATACACTAAGGGTCAAATGAGTTAAATGACTTCTCCAGACTAGCAATGCCTCTTGCTACACCTTCACAATTAGATTCGTTAGAAAAAGATAACATTGAATAATATCTAAATGTTCTCACCATTAAGTTATATGTCTGGCTAATAGGAATGATGTTCATCTTGGAAAGCTCACCACACGCTCAATGAACAAACAAATAGTGTGTGCGCGCATGCCATCGCTCTTCTTTAGCTTCAGATTCGGCTTGTTCACCTTGACAATGAGATTTATTATACAACCAGATGGACTCAGTCTGGACACAAAGTCACCGCGCTAGTCACCATGCCCCAGATATGTTTAGCCCCTGGACAAAAAACATATAATTTCACGTCATTTTCAAATACTTGAAAATTTGTACCTAGTCCCATTTTACTGAATAAATCCCACTTTAACGAAATAGAGCTTAATATGGAATGTCTCTAGATTGTGAATTTGGATACAGGACCAACACCATTGTGGTCAAGACAATCTTTATATTCCGTAGATATGCCAAATAAGTAGATCTAAACACTTTCTATAAATAGTATTTAGAACCAAATAGTACTAACACAAGATGTATGATAGCGAGAGTGTTTGGCAAACACAATAAGCTATCATCTGACGAATATTGAAGGACTAAACTCAATATTGCAAGGGTTCCCAACACTAACAAGTGCAAGTCAATGAATGAGTTTCTCTAATCAAGTCAAGTATGTTTGACTAATAGCACTTAGGAATTCCGTCTTGATGCTCATCTAACTAGTCAAGTGCACACACAAAAATTAGTTTCTCAACTATTTTAGGTGGAGACTGAAAAAAAGGGTCTAGCAATACCAACCTTTTGCCATCATAGTAGTAAGGAAAGAATATCCAAAAGGATTAATTGACAGGTAACTTTTGATACCCAAAGTCACATTTGTGATAGTCCACATCATAACTTAGAAAATGAGAAAGTTTAGAAATTAGATAAAAATATAATATACCTACTCGCCTTTTCAAGCTTACTTTGAATGCCCCTAATATCGATGCCAATAGGATCCATGATACATTCGGAGGAGAATGACTTGAAATAAACTTCTACTACACACATCATAAGTTCATACATCCAGTTGGGGTCATTTAGTAGGATAAAAATGACATAGCCAACTTCAAATAGAAATGTTTATGACAAGAAGAATATGTCACAAGGTGGTCAAGTGTGAGAAAGTTTCTAGTCCTCAACTTTCCCATCAATATTTAAAGACTATTTGCAAAGTCGAAGAGAATAAAGTTTGTAAGGGCTTTTATATTGTTCAACATTAATGGTTGAACTAATGTTATATTTCTATGTTTATGTCGTCTTTTATGAAAGATGTCAACAATCTACTATAAAAGCTAATGAAGACACTATAAGTAACCAAAGGGAACAATTTGAGAAACGATCCATGGGGTTCAAATATAGAGAGAAAGGGCTTATGAACAAGAGTGCACCCCTTTTTCCAAGGGTGACATCTCGGGAAGTCCAAATTCAGGAGCTTACATTTAGTATTGATCTCAAGTCCGACTCTATTGGTTGGCTAAGGGAATCACACCAAATGTTGATTAACATCTGGCTGATCCAATTTGCTCCTACTGGGCTCGACCCGAGGGGTAGGGTGTCAAAAGAGCAGGGCTCTCGGGAGAGCTGTGGCTCTTAGCTTCCGTAAACTGGACCAGCCAGACTCCACCCGAGGGGTAGGGTGTCAAAAGAGTGGGGCTCTCGGGAGAGCTGTGGCTTTTAGCTTTTGTTCACGAGGGCGTGAACTTTCAGGGAAGCATGGTGTTATTGGGAAAACAAGACGAACCTATAGAAGAGTCATATGAATAAAAAAAGGTACCATCATATGATCGTTTGGTAGTGAAATTAGAGCTTGATCCTGATTATCAGATGGTGGAATATGAGTTTGATTCGAAGCTTTCTTATCCTCATCTCCATTGTCACTTGCATTGTCATTGAATTTGAACTTCCCATGAGGTCATCTAGCCTAGTATTATTTAAACCCAAAGATGTTTAACCCCAAATAACCCAAGACCTTTAACCAATTGGAAAA
>NW_003314611.1:990-2117 GCF_000143415.4 Selaginella moellendorffii | reverse complement strand
CAGATACACAAGTTCATATGCATCTTGCTTGATCTTTACTAAAGGATAGAAACCAAAAAAATAAAAATAATCCTTTATAAAGTGAAGGAAAGATATATCTTACAACACACCATAAGCAGAAAATTTGATTGGGTTGTTGAACCAAATCATACTATCATTTCAAGTCTATGAGTGTTGAACAAGTGTTGCAAGATCATCACAATAATATTGTCAAATATCATCCTCACTTAACTCTATAAAAAACTGGAGTTATTTGATGTCATGGACAAAGTTCTACTTTTGGATAGAAAATTATCTAAGTTTACATTCAAACATAACAAAGTAAGTGAAAGTGGAGTTGAAGGCAAAATTTTAGCAAAGCATAAGTATGCAATGTCCTTTGAATGTCAATAGACTTATCTTGGTGTGCCAAAAGATTAATGCATAAGTTACTGTCGATAATTTGGAATATTATCCCTGCAAGCTATCAAATCTCATGATGGTTAATAAGTATGTTATTGAATTCAAAGGACTTCTTCCTCTAAATAGAATCCTTGCATTTCATGATCTCAGAGTGTGACAATAACAATCTCTATTATTCTTAGCTTGCAAAAAGCATATTACTACCCTTGGTGACTTGAAGTTCCTTTTAAAAGTGTTTGAATTAGTATTTGGATATTTAATGAAATATCTAAATAATCAGGTGCTAAAAGACTAATATTTGTGTCTACGAATATAGATGCATTCAACTTAAGACAATACAAAATAGTGTTAGGAAAATATTTATTGATATGATATATTTGAATGAAATGTAGATCAGATTTAGTTATAAAACTTACAAATATCTTATTAAAAAACTAAAAAATATTTATAAATTTTTATTTATTAGTTTATTAAGTTATATGTTAACTATTTATATATGACTTTTTTATTTGGTTAATATAAACTGAGGATTTTTGTTTTGTGCCTTGTAGCAATTGCCTAATATGTGTTTACATATTAAATTGTATTTTACACCACTTACTGAGTTTTAAATGTATTTTATAAAATATAGAAGATAAAAAATAATACTAAAATTTAATTTAACTCAATGAATTTTAGAATTAAATGAAATTAGGTGGGAAACTTAATAAAAGGAAAGTTTATTT
>NW_003314611.1:0-886 GCF_000143415.4 Selaginella moellendorffii | reverse complement strand
CATAAATTCGGGTTAATTGTTCATCAATTTTTAATTTAGTTAGGACTTCTATTCTTTTTCTTCCTCACTATTTTGCTTGTAATCAAATTCTATTATAATTGATTTTTTGTCATAAATGATGCAGATTTGGACTCTTGCTCTTCATTACAAATATATTCTTCAACCACAAAAAGATTCTCCAGGCTTGTTGCAAAACCAACTGCTGGAGTCATTCCACTGCATATCCAGCCGACACTGAAGCTATCTCGACCTGGAGCACATCTCCATGGCGGTTCCCTTCATGACCTCTGCACTAACATCATCCAAAGAATGTCTACACACTCCCGTACGTTTCGTATTTGGCGACTGACTGGGGAAAGCACATCCCAAGTGCGCAGATACTAAGAGATTCAGTGTTGATGGTGTGCAACTCTCAAGGGGCGAATGAGTCTCAATCCCAAGTGATTGAAGGTCCAAAGTCAAAGATTCTGAGGTAGCATCGATGTTCAAGCTCCGAGGCAATGGTATGAAAGAAAGACAATAAGCACAGAAAGGCATCACACAAATTTTCCCGTGTCTCATCCATCCTTGAAGCAGCCCGTCATAGGCAGTCGATTGACAAGCCGAAAGGACCAAGCGACTTGGCCAACTGTCAACGAGAACCAACCGCCATGAAACTTTCCAACGCCAGAGAGACCAAGCGCTTTGGCCATCCCCAGTGAAAGATTGTTAACGACAGGCCACAACTAGACGAACGAGACCACGGAACAAGAAAACATAGAAAGCAGTTCAAATGTAACAGTTATGACAGAAAGCAAGGAAATGCAGATTAACATTCTCAGCGATTTGAGACAAAGAATGCACCTCAGAACTGTGACGATCGGAAACCTCAAGAGACAGGGGAGAG
>NW_003314610.1:0-9289 GCF_000143415.4 Selaginella moellendorffii | reverse complement strand
GATGTACCATCTAGTAGGACGAAACTGGCCTCAAGAATGCTAGAGCATAAGTTATAACATGTAGCTACGTGGGGCTCCTTGCCAAATGATGAACCTATGCAGAGGCTTGCCCGATCGTGGAGCACTAGTACACGCAAGGTGGATTGTTAACATTGAGGATGTCATTGTCGTGTGCTAAAGTGGCCTGAAGAACGCCACAGTGATTGGATTCCTTGTGATTCCATCACTCTTTTAGCTAATAGAGCTTCTAATTACAATCTTTTACAAGGAACCCACAGTACAAAGACTAAGCTCGGTTACAATCTTTTAAAATGAACCCAGGACTAAGCTCAATAATGAAGATTAGGCCATTGTTGGAATGTCCATTTTAAGGAGTTGAGCTCATTGAGCTAAATGCTTTTCAATTAAAACGTACAATAATATGCTTTGCCTCCTGTGGGAACATGCAGTCTATGTTAGGAGATCTCAGCAGGCATGGTGGATCAATGTTCCATCTGGAACGGATGAAATTTCTTGCTCAAGGTGCTCGTCTGACCACATTCCACAGCAATATTCTGAAGCTGTACGTGAAGGAGATATTCGATGGGTTGTACAAAGAGATCAGGAAGATCCTGGTGCCGTTCATGTGGATGTTGTGCTGCCATTTGAATGGAAATTCGGGGGTTGGTAAATCTGCATTCGTCTGGTACTTCCGGTCATGATCTCAGAGCGACTGTTTTGATGTTCAAGGGTAACAAAGCTCAGGGTGGTGAATAGAGAAGACTTCCCTCAGGAGATTGTGCTGGACAGCAAAGTAGATACCATCTCATCGATCTGTGAGTGGACTTGGGGCGGATGGTTGGAAATAAAACCCTTGTTGCTGCGTCATCACCAGACGAGTTCAATGTCAGAAAAGCCAAGCGGACAACGTTCACTCGCTATCTGCCTGCGTGGGAAAAGCACGAGTACGATGCTCTTGTGTCTTCTTGGAGGAAACGCGTGACAGACTACGAGAGTGGATCGGAAGAAGCCAAAGAGATAACACAGAGAGTGAATGCTGCTGAAATGGCGTTTGAATGGTTTGGAGGTATCCCCTGGTTTCTTTGGGATGTAGAAGCAAACGGTCTGACTGTGGAGCTTTCGAAAGGGATTGAAGCACCTGAGTATGGTTCTGACTCCTGATTTTGTCCTTCAAGCGTTTTGAGCGTTGGTGGTCCAGGAAACCAAGGTGCGCATCTTCATGCTCTCAAACATGCTCCTGGCGGCGCTCAAGTTGAAACTTGCGTGAGAGCTATCCAGCAGACAATGGTCTTGCGCAGGATCTCGTGAACATGCGAGGATCCACGGTACTGGATTCTTCTCCGGGATTTGACCGAAGCTGTTCTTTGTGAGGGCAACGACGCCTTGGATGGTCCTAATGATGGAAGTCGTTGCAATTCTTAGGATACTACTTTATCCATCACGAATAGCATCAATACAGTAATCACTTCGAAGCTTTTAAAATAGGATCTACATATTTTGTCTTGGTAATGGGAGATTTCACTTCCTGAACATAGTCGCTTCTATATATCAGGTGAAGCAAGATCTAACGTCCACATCTTGATTGATTTCATTTGCTGTTAAATCCATCCATTTTTTGAATTTTTTTTGTGTGTGGCTATCCGGCACCAGGAATCGTCTAAAATCCATGGTGAGGCTCTTTGGGTATCGAGGTTTCTTCATTTGAATCCTTGGAATCTTTCGGTTTTCGGTTTTCGACATCCAAGCCGGCTCCCTTTCGTCCTTGGGCGGCTGGATGCCTTGGATGATCGCCGCATTTTGCCGCGTCTTGGCGTCCGGAAGGAATGTGTCAGGGAGCGAAGCAATTGCGTCAGAATAGATGCAGCTGAGCTCCTGGACCAGCTCGTCCCAAGTCCGGCACGACAGGCCCGTTGTGTAGTTGAGAGAGAGGGGATGGAAAACGTGGCCTTTGTCTGGGTGCAACCGGATGGAGAGCTCCGAGGGATTCAAGCCACCCAAACATCGAGAGATGGCAGCTTTCCGCTGCACAGAGGAAGACGAATACCCGAGTCTCTCTCACCTCGCGAAACCGTAGCCGCACTAAAATCTAACGGTTTGGATGGTATATTCTAAAATATCCTTTAATCCAACGGCTGTGATGTATCGCTCTTAACCTTTTATTTGTTTGTAGTTACCACTAATATAAACTGCGTTTAAAAGTTCAGTTAATTTAATAATAAAATAATAAAATAGTGTTCATGTTAGGGGGCGACCCTAACACCGTACTATTCTTAATTGAAAGTTGAGGCGGATGGGAATCGAACCCAGCAACCCTTCACAATAGAACATTACAGCGTGCATGCTATAACCACAAAGCCATGAACACTGGGAGATAACAAAATATTATTTCAGCACCTCTTATTTGAAAAACAAGATTTGGAATCTATCTGATTGTCCACGTGGACGACATCCAGGGGCTGCGAGGCCAGAGGATCCACGCGCGGATCCTGGAGAGCAGCTACTGGCCGAATCAATACCGTCTTCATCCGGCATGAAATCAAACATTTCTTTGGAGGTGGCCAAATCCCCCCTCTGCTATTCACTGCTGGAAGGGGAACCCATGGAACGTCCTGTCATTCTGGGCAGTAGATTCGTCCAGGACACCAGATCCTTGGCCGGCGTTTTTGCCCAAGCTCGATTTCGCTGCCACAATTTGCCCCTGCTGCGCGAGAGCCATTATCATCGAGTTCCATGGCGCTCTGAGACGCAATCAAACATAGACTCTCACTCTCGGATGCGGGATGCCGCCACATACGCGGTGACCATCGCGTTCCAGGAGACGATAATCGAACAAGATTGACGCCGCATCCATCGAATGCCCTGTTCTTGCTGCTCGCATTTGCCAGCGAAAGGGAATATCGCGCGATCCAAGAGCCTGAACCCGGCGCGGCGGCGTGGATCATTTGGGGGGATCGGCATGAGAGAAGATTTAGCTCCAGCAACGCTGCCGAGAGCGACTTTGCGGAGAAGAGAAATCCCTCGTTCATACAAAAAAATTTGATTGGGTCTCTGGCTGTGGGTTCGAACCTGTGACCTTGCCAATATATTTTTTTATTCTAGCCAGATATCCGGCCATCAGGTTCCCGTCCAAAGTGTACACTAATTGCTTCTTAACGTATACCATCATGTAAACAGCGGCGCAAGAGATTTTCGTTTTGTGGGCGCATGGCGCGCAGCGCGTTGCTGCTGTCAAGCTCAAGAAAGAAACCATTCTCTTCTCGATGGAATGAAACTCTCACTTTCTCCATGCTCTGGCGAGGCCATGGCAAACAAAACGGGTTGGATGGACTCTGCATCTCAATCTGAGCAAGCAGCTGATGCAGAAGCTACTTTTGAGAAACAAAGTATAAGTATGCTGCAACAAGAACCAGCAACATCCGTTTAAGATATTGTTCTGGAAGATGGCTTGTCTGAGCTCGAGTTTGATTTGATCCAGGCACCATGGTCCCGGGAATCTATTCTTCACTTGGTTGTCCAAGCTGGAGGTCCATAGGTTTGGATCCTTTCAAATCCTCGGGGCGTGAGACTCTGGAGCTCCAAGTTTTGATGCCTTCTCTTGGCAATAATATAATATATTGCTCTGAAACCGTGAAAGCTTACTCACCCGCAAACAAAACTCCAGGGTTGCACCAGAGATCCAATAAACCTGTGAGAGCCTTGACCAAGCTCAAACTCAATCAGCTCAGAGCCAGCTTTCTCAAAAGTTTCCAAAGAGCAGATGGCATAACACAAAAAACGTATACCAGGTCACCAACTCATCTCATCACACGTTGCGCTGTGGTCACTCCACGCCTTGGATGTTGATGAACTACAGGCCTCCATTTTATCTTGGAAAATGCTCGAGGCCAAAGGGTGGCGAAGATGAGGAATGAAGTGATCTGGACTGGACAAGAGTATAAACAAAATGAGCACGAGAAGAACCATACATACCGCGGAAAAGCAGTGCTTGTGCTTGTGAGCCTAGTTTGAAGATGTCTAAGACTGAGAAGAAAGACCATGCTGCTCGACTCATAGAGCACGCCCGGCAGCAGCACACCGCCCGGGTAAAGAGCCCCCTGGATCGAAAATGTGCAGCAGTAGCGTATAATGGCAATGGCGGTGGTTTTCCATGGCATCGTGCTTGAGCCTTGACGAGGAGGTGCCATCCAGCGAAGATTTGCAGGAAGGAGGAGCGATCTCCAGCGGTGGGCGCCTGGGCGAGAATGCGGTGAGCACAGATCTGGGAGGGGGAAGGCGCATCCACGAGGAAAATCGTCTCCAGCGGCCTCGAGGTTCCTTGCTAATCTGGTCATAGAAAGGTATGGAAAGTGCGGGCGCTGGAAATCTTCTAGAAGATGAAAGATCGAGGTTCTTTCTCGTGGAAGATTGCGATCGCGGCATTTGCCCTTGTTACTCTTTTCCGAGCATCCAGTTATTTCTCTTGGCAGCTATCAATGCCGATCTGGGGGAGATCCACGCGCTAATCATCGCCGCGTTACGGTGCTCCGTTGGCGAGCATGCCATCGCCGAGATCTTCTTCTGCCAAGAACTGGACAGACACTTGCATCGGGTGGAACCAGGGCATTGCCGTTTGAGCTCGAGACTGGCATCCCAGCCTGATCGGCGCCACATCCCAATCGCCGCCCCAAGCTCCAATTACTACAACGACAAGCCAAAGATGGTGACGGTGTTATTGTCTCAGCTCCAGGATTGCGAGGAGATCAGACAGCAGGGGTATGGCCTCCTCCAAAGGCCGTGGTTGATTTACCCTCCAGCAGTAGTCTTTCAACCAGGCCTGGAGCGGGCCTTCTGCCAACTTAAGTCGAGGTTCCTGGTGTTTCTCACCATGTGTTTCTCACCTGGATCTCCGCCACATCGCCTTTGATAGCTGCAAGAATTCGATATCGACGAGCATTTGCCGAAAGAGCACCAGAACTTCTGGCATTTAACCACTGAATCCCTGGGATAACCTACCTTTTCTTCTTTTGAGAAACAAGGTTTCCCTGCATCCAACGACTGAATGTCCGAAGATGGCTTGGTTGAGCATTGAAGATTAAATTGATCCAGGCACGCTCTTGATTAGCAGCAAAGTTAAGAGTACAAGGCTGGAGGTACTTCTCTGTTCTTTCAAATCCTGGGGAGCTTGAGATTTCATCAAGGGGCTTTCTTGTCGTGTTCTATCCAAGTTTGATGCTTGTTCCTAGCAGCAACAAGAAAAAATCCATGAAATTTCAAGTCACACCCTGTGTGAAGAAGAGGGGGCAATGCATGGAAAGTACTCGGGGCCAAAAGGTGGCTGTCCACAACAAGAGTATTTAGAGCAAAAAGGGCGAAAGATGAACTGTGGGAAAGCAATGCTTTCACTACAACGTACATCCCTTGTGCCCTGCTGATCAATCCAAAAGCCAACGCTGGTGGTAGTGCAGCAGCTCCTCCGTCCCGCGTTTAAATTCTACAAGCTCTTGCCAGGTGTAAGGTTCCATGGCCGTTTGCGACAAGAGAAATGCTGGTCACGTCTTTCGAACTGGAGCTACCTGAATTGGATGCCGTGGTTGGCTGCTTGCGAACAGTTAAGCTATCAATCACTGTGCCTCTTTTGTTATTTTATTCACTCCAATGGTGGTGATTTGCCAGGTCCCCCAGGAAGCAGAGACTATCGTCAAGGAGACCATCCATGGTTTTAATGCTTCTCATTTGCCTCCTCCAAAAGAGGGCGTCATTCGCATGGAAGCCAACGGTGGATTCATCCTCCAGAAGATTAGCGACGAGAAATGCTACATAAGGTACACTATTAGTTTTTTTTTTTTTTTTTGTTTTCTTCTTAAGATAGTCACTATTTCTTTTACAGAGCAGTAATACACCTGGACCTTAAGCTCAACCTTGTTCCGACATGGGTGATTAACTTCCTTGGGCGTCAAGTTGTGGGACACGGCTTCAGACTATACCTCAAGGTATATTTCTTTCCTTTTGGGAAAAATGTCTAAGCTTTGTGTGTTACAACAGACTGTTTCTTCTGTTAAAGAGAGCAAAGTGTTTCAAGAATGCATCAGGCAACAGCCACTCTACAGCCACATAACGTTACAGATGCTACCAAAATCGAGCCACGAAAATGGATACAAGAGTTGAGGTGCTTTTCATAAGAAGTATTCATAAGCTTCCTGCACAAGAGCATTTACATTTATAAACAATTTATAAACAAAGAGTAGCTTGAGGCCCACCGATACTCCTGAAAAGTCCACACTCATTCATGAGACATATGCAAGGTGGGTTTATAAGATTTCTGTTGTTTTGCATGTCTAGAGAAATCTGCTGCAGTCAAGCTCAAGAAAGAAACCATTCTCTTCTCGATGGAATGAAACTCTCACTTGCTCCATGCTCTGGCGAGGCCATGGCAAACAAAATGGGCGGACTCTTCGTCTCAATCTGACAAGCAGCTGATGCAAAGGCTACTTTTGAGAAACAAAGCGTAAGTATGCTGCAACAAGAACCAGCAACAGCCGTTTAAGGTATTGTCGTGGAAGATGGCTTGGCTGAGCTCGAGTTTGATTTGATCCAGGCACCCTGGTCCCATCTATTCTTCACTTGGTTGTCAAAGCTTGGAGGTCCATGTAACTGACTAAGTTTTCCATTCTACTTTAGTCACTTAACCACACCTTTGACCACTTGGAGGAGTCTCATTCACAACCTCCATAAGTCCAATCCAGGACTTCGGACTTGCTAGCCCCGAGAATGGCATCCATGCCACTCAACATTTGCACTTGGTCCAAGTGCCCCACGTGTCCGATCCAATGACCGACACTCAAAGGTACCACCGACATAGCAGCCCGTTACACTAAGGCCATGCCCAATCACCTTTGCCACACTGGTAGTCCAATACCACTTGCATCACCGTTTTGGCTCTCCAAGACTAGGCAAACCATCCGTGAGTGGTCATCTCAGATCCACTCCTTAGCATCCTTAGGATGCCCACCGACAAGGGGAATAGCCTTCCCCAATATCCCTCTGTCAGTCCCCACTAAGTCCCTTTCTGCCCCTGGCCGTGTTTGCCAACACTGCCACTGGATCGAGACCCACAGGCCCGACCACTAAGTCCCACGGTCCTCTGGGACTTCCTCACCACACGACTGTGTCCTTGGTCACTACCCCAGAGGATTGCTCCTCTTCCTTTCCACAGTCTGGGCCTTTGGGACAACATTTCGGAACACCGTGGCCTTACGCGAGCCACCTGGGTACTCTCCTCGCCTTCTGCCCTTGGGTGCTCTAGCCATGGGCTTAGAGCGGGTTCCGTTGAGCCACACCAGGTATCCAAGTAGGTAGTGCCACCCACACTTGGACTGGGAGCATCGGCCAGTCGATCTCCCGGGGGAACTAGAGCCGGCTCTTGAACACTTCACCAAGCTACCCTGCTTGTCGGTCTGTGTTCACTCTAGTCTTGGACTTCCCAGTGGGCAGCTCATCACCCAACACTGGGTTCGGCCTTCCTGGGCCAAACTGGCCTTTCCTGGCCAAACTGGCTCCACTGCAGTCCTCCCCCTACTATACTTTTGGAGCTCACCAAACCCCCCAGGGTCTGGGAGACGAACGCTTTGGGCTTTCACCCTCTCAGGCTCCGGACTCGGACTCGGACTCGGACTCGGATTCGGACTCGGACTCGGGCTCGGGCTCGGTCTTGGCCTCGGCCTCGGTCTCGGTCTCGGTCCCGATCTCGGTCTCGGTCTCGGTCTCGGTCCCGGTCTCAGTCTCGACTTTGGACTCCATCTCGGACTCCATCTCGGGTCCATCTCGGGTCCATCTCAGACTCCATCTCGGACTCCATCTCGGGTCCATCTCGGACTCCATCTCGGACTCCATTTCGGGTCCATCTCGGGTCCACCTCGGACTCCATCTCGGACTCCATCTCGGACTCCATCTCGGGTCCATCTCGGACTCCACTTCGGACTCCAACTCGGGTCCATCTCGGGTCCACCTCGGACTCCACCTCGGACTCCATCTCGGACTCCACTTCGGACTCCAACTCGGGTCCATCTCGGGTCCACCTCGGACTCCACTTCGGACTCCATCTCGGACTCCACTTCGGACTCCAACTCGGGTCCATCTCGGACACTCCCACGTGTCATGTGTTGGTCCTTTTGGGTCCCTTTTTGGAGCCTCGCCTTTTGCTCGCTTCGTGCTCGTTCCTCGAGCACTTCGTTGGGAGTTCCACTCCCGCTTTTGACTTTTCAAGTCGGAGTTTTTGGTCCAAATGTGTTACGCTCGTTTGGCTCTCGCTTCGGCCACTACCATGTGGTGCCCTTCCGGCTCCACTTTGGGGCCTAGGGATTTTGTGTCTCACAACTCCACCACCCATAGACGAAGTTCGATGTCCTCATCGAACGGTGAACCATTTTATAAAGTAACACCCGCATGTGTTACCATTTCCATCCTTGGCGCGTAGCCAATATTTGTCAAATGGTGTGACATTGAAGGCTCACCATGCCTTCTCCATATTCGTCAATGGTTGGACATTGAAGGCTCACCATGCCTTTTGCATATCCTCTAAGGAGGGTAGTCTCTCCAACTTGGAGACTGATTGGACCACATATAGTGGTTCTCTCCTTTTATTGGTTTAGTTCTCGCTAAACCTCTTAGAGACCCTTCTCTAAGTCAATCCCACTACTCCTTCTCGAGTAGTCTCAATTTCCATCGATATAACCTTTGCACTTTGGAACTTTGAATTTTGACTTCTTGGAGTCAATTTCCTAGGTGTCCCCGACACCTTGCCTTGCACCTTTTGTGCAACTCCACTTCCCATCCTAGGAAGTTCTCTACTCGAGGGCACCATCATCCTCTCTTCTATTTCGTGCCAAAGTTCCAGTTATCATACTTTGTGCTAGGGCTGTTCATGGCCCTATCATTTGGCTACCTTACCGCTCCCTCCCTTGGAGCTTCCACTTTCGCCAAATCGGAGCATTTCGGAATCCCTCCTTGGAAACACACTTCCTTTTCCGCAACTTGTTAGCGTCCAACACATTAGTGTTCCTCGCCTAACTTTGTCACTTGGATTCCTTCCAAGGGATTCCACGGCCCTATCTTGGCCACTCATCTTTTGCTCCTATCCGTTGATTGTTGTACCAAGCAACATCGAATCTCTACCTCCTTCCTTGAGGTATTGTTTCGGTTCCATAGCAAAGACTCTTCTTTGCCAAGTCCGGAGGATGTTCACCCCTAGTACGTCTCTTTAGCATCTTCTGCTATGGGCTCTATCCACGGCCCAACTTCGTGACCCTCCCAT
>NW_003314609.1:6142-9405 GCF_000143415.4 Selaginella moellendorffii | reverse complement strand
CAACCCATAACCAACTACAACTTATGAATGTGATTAGCAGTTCAAAGAACTTCAAGAGAAAAACAAGCATCTAAAGCCATGAGAAGGTGATCTTTTTTTATCTTAGGCCTGCATTTTGCTCTATCAGAAATGTATATTGCAACTTTCCATGCCAAGTATATGTGCTAAATGACAATCGTCCAAGGCTCAAAACTCCACTAAAACATAATTGCACTTCAAGACTATTGCTCAACTAATAAGAACCCTTCCAGACACAAGTATGCATAGAGGTGGATTGCTTGCTTACCACACTCATGCGACACATAGACAGTGATCATCGTGTTTCATCCCGCTCAATCAAATGCATCTCAATGAGCCCACACTTTCCATACATATAAACTCAACTACTAGAAAGAATTCAAGCACAGATTTACTTGCCCTTGGAGAGAATCTCCCAGCACAGTGCAAACACCCATGGCCTTCAGAAGAGTGATCTCATTGCCCTCCATGCCTCCAAGGGTGCGAACTCTTACTCCAAGTACGTTTCTCAGTGGTCGAGGCTTTTGAGAGGTAAAATCGAACCCTATCCTCCTTTTGCCCTTTCTTTTGTCGATCTTCCAGCTCGTAAGTCCTCAAATCCCGAAACGATGATGAAAGAATCGCTTGGAACAGGTCCGGAAGTTTCGAATCAAAGAAATGGCAAGGGCGATGGAACAACGAGCGCTGGGGCGTGGGCGATCCGATCGCGCAGCTCGCCGCCAAGCCCGCTTGCAACTACAAGTAGTGTCTATCTGGAGCTGGAGGAGAGCTTGGCGAAGCACTTGGCTGGAGATCTCAGCGAAGAAACAGGCATCAACTTCGCGGACAGTCGTGTCTTCAGTCTCAGCCCTGCTCCAAGTCGGGTGTTTGTGTCCTCCTCAGGCTCTCTTTTGCTGGCACACACAGCGAGCTTGATCTCGGCATCACTTGGACAGCCCCGGTGGATTGGTCTCCGGCTCGGGCTCAGTTCTACACAAGCTGGTACTTGGCTGGCAGCGGGAATGCAAGGGGATCCATCGTGATTTCGTTTCGGGCAAATGATGGTTCTTCCCGGGACTGTTACTCTCCAGGCATCGAGGCAGCCGAGGATGATACCGAGGTATGCTCGTTTGAATGGCCACACGCTACAGGTTTCGTTGGATTGCCGAAACGTGGAGTTTTGGGACTGATGAGATTCACACCAGCAGAAGATCGCAAAGCTCCTGCGGCTGTGGAGATTGCTCTGCGAGTTTCTATTGCAACCCAGGCCATAACTCTTGACGATCCATTACCACGATGATCGATTCAGAACCCAAGAGGGGGCTTTGCCAAGGACGAAACGCCGAGCAGCACGAATGCGGGGAATAATCTCGTCTGGTGGGCGATCTAACAAAAACGCCATGGATTTCGCAAAGACCCCTGTCATATGGTTCAAGTACATGGTATGATTTTATTATTACGGGAACCCGGTTGCCGAGATGATGGCTATCAGGTAAGTGTAGAGGTAAACCGTTGTAGAAGACCCGGGTTCGATGCCGAAGGGTCCACTCAACAAGGACTTTTATGCAAAAATTTTCCTAAATAAGGAGCCATTATTCTGGTTCGCCGGCTCACAAAAACAGCTTAGACCAGTCATTTAGGACATCGGTCTCCCAAAACAAACGTTTCGGGTTCGATTCTCTTCCCGATATTTGTAAATACCAAATACTGAATCATCGTCGATCATCAATGCGGATGCTCTGGCATCGCGACGCTGGAGCACCTCAGCCTTGCGCAGATTGACGTGGGCAAGCTGGAGACTGCGGCGGCTGTGATAATCCATTTCCTGGCCTATCGGCGCAGCGGCGGCTCCAGCCCTGGCAGCTGATTCTCTTGTCTCGTCTGATTCCATTGACAAGACATGATCGATCGCAGGCGCTCCTCCTGTCGCTCCTCCTCCTCCTCGCAGTGTAGCTTTCTCGACGCTGACCTTGTGTTTGGCGCCCTGGCGGCGGGATACGTTTTCAGGGACCAAGGTTGAGAGGTATGAACTTCCAGAGAAGTAGACTTTGTAAGCTTTCGGTGTGATCTTTCCAGGTTCAGGGCTGTGCTTGGAGCATCGACGCCACACATTCACCATCCATTCCTGTCACGAACAGGCAATTCCATCCTCAGGCAGCTCAAGTGGACGAAGTTCTCCATGTGCCTGGTGGGTTTGGGGGAATCAAACAAGCCCGCTTTTTCTCGGAGAGACTGCCGTCCTGCCCGAGCTTGATACTCCTCCCGATTTTAGCACCCAAAAGTCACCCCGATTCTTGAGACGCATCAAGGATATTTACTAGCCAGACTTCCATGGTGTCTACATGAAAGGTTTATGCGAAGGAGGACGCCACCCTCACTGTCAGCTTTAACACTTTCTCAGCAAGAGCGTGGTCGAGGCTTTTGACAAGCGCCAAAGGGGTGATTACAGTTCCCTAGGATCACCCCCGCATTGATCTGCCACAGGAGAACTAAATCTCTCGTGCCTCTTGATTATTGCTAGTGAGAGCAGCAGGAGCTTGATGGTGCAGAACTACCACTTTCTGTTCTGTCTGGAAGCGTCCCAGTTGTCACCGCACCAAATGCCACGAACTTTCAATTGCTATCTAGGGTATAAAATGAGTAACTATCACAAATATTCTTTTGCATAGCTCGAACCAAGGCACCACTGGACTACTGATCTTTCATAACATTATTAAGAAAGGAAGGCTTTAATGTGAAAAAAGCCTGATCTTGTCCATAACCAATAAGAGGTGGGATAGAGGATCAGCAAGCAATCCCAAAGTGTATGCGACATTTCTACTTCCATATTTTTTATGCTAGAACCAGTGCATCTTAGATTCTTTGACAAGGAGAGGCACTAAAATAGCATCAAACTTGTAAATAGGTACTGTGCATCACCTTGACCACATCAAAATAAAAAGTAATACTGTGTTGATCTCTGGAAATTGAAGAGTAGTATAAAAAAGGCTTTTCATAGATAACAAATTTTCTTGCATTTCTGGGACATGTGTATAGTGCCATTTGTTAAGCTCAATGAGAATAGAACCAACACCTTTAGCCTCATAGAATTTTGCATTGGTGACTCCACAATGGGTACTGGTGTAGGCAAGTCTACCAATTGAACAAAATTTACTCAATTTCTTGACATTCAAAATTATTGAATACATTGTCCTATTGAAGGGTGAGACAAATATTATTTTTGAATCTAGCTGGCACCTCTAGATGGTGTAAGCCTTAATCAAGTA
>NW_003314609.1:0-6037 GCF_000143415.4 Selaginella moellendorffii | reverse complement strand
ATTTAACAAGTAGTTTGACTTTGTCGTTTACAACAATGTCATTGCAATTATCTTCTAAGACAAATGACTTTGTTGTAGTTGTTAAACTAGAAACTCTATATATTTACTCATTTTTTATTTTAGTTTAGAATTAATTTAAAAAGTTAGAACAAGGATTAACTATTATATTCATTTCAAAAGGAACTTATATATATATATTTGAATTTATAATTTATTTTTGCTTTAGATAATTGTAAACATAACAATTATATCATAAATTTATTTATTTTATACAATAAATTTAAAGTTTATAAAATTTTATTTAGGTACTCCAATGAAGTTTTAATGGTGTGGCATTTAGAAAAAGTAGTAAGAATATATCAATTTTTACTCTTTAGTGAAATTTCATAAACACTGAAAACATATATTGTGTTATAACATTACAAAGATAGGTAATAACTCCTCATTCTACAGTCAAAAAAACCACTCAAATATGCTAACAATATCATAAATGTTATCACAACAATATAAACATTTAATAATATAAGCATTCAAGATTATTTTTTAGTTTTTTATATTATGCATATCTTAAATTGAGAAAGAGTTTATTAAAAAAAATTATATATATACATTCAATATTAGATATATAAATATAATTCTTGTATATATTGTTATTAAGTTAAAATTTAATATTAAATATTTTTTGTGAGGGCCAAGTGTAAGGCTATGATGCTGTATAATAATATTAGTGTAGTAAGATTTTGGTAACTGTTAGATTGATTTCAATCTAGACCACTCGCTCTTGTATATTGTCAGGAATCCCCCAATTCTTGCCACATTCCTGACTCTCGCTGGATTCCTGACCTGCAGACCACATTCCTGACTCTCGAGACACTTTCCTATTCCTGACTCTCGAGACACTTCCCTATTCCTGACTCTCGAGACACTTCCCGATTCATGAGTCTCAGGCCACATTCCTGATGATGATGTGGCGCCTCCTCGACCTCAGCTATATTTAGGCTGTCCTCGATCCAAGAGTGGTGGAGCTTCATCAACCTATAGTATATATAGGTTAGCCTTGTTCCATTTCTCCACAATTTGAATCAACACCAGTCTAAGGTTTCTTCTTTGTTTCCACTAGCTTTTCTCTTTGTCTTTTTGCATTTTCCAGTCTTGATCTTGTCAGAGGTCTTGACAGTTTGATTCAGATTGTGCTTTTTCGTTTTTTGATTTAGCTCGTTTTGATTGTTTGATTACCTTTGCCTTTTTTTCCCCCTTTTTTCTTTCTTCTTGCCAATGGAGTCTCCAAGCCATCTTGATTTCTTTGCTGAAGTCCTTGCAAAAATCCAGTCTGAGAATACCGAGCTGAAGGCGACCCTTCTTCGCATGCAGCAGGAGCTTGCTTCACTTTCGGCTCAAGGATCCAGCAAAGTTCCTGAACCGAAGGTGAGCTTCCCGGCAAAATTTTCAGGCAAGCGTTCGGAGCTTCGCGGATTCCTGAACCAGATGGAGTTGATCTTCGCACTTCAACATCGGCGGTACCCTACTCCCGAGTCTCAAATCGGCGCGATTGGGACGTTGCTCGAAGGTGCAGCTTTGTCATGGTTTCCTCCTTTTCTGGAGAAGAGCGTGAAAGGGGTCGTGGTTCCAGAGCTGATGGGTCTTCAATTGTTCAAAGAGAAGCTCGAAGCATGTTTTGGCAAGACGGATCGGGTTCGGGCTGCTACCACAAAGATGAGACGTCTCTCTCAGGGGTCTCGTCCTGCTTCGATCTACGCTGCAGAGTTCCAACTCCTTGCTTTGGACACTTAGTGGGATGAGCGGGCCCTGATTGACCAATTTCGTTTCGGCCTCAACAACTGTGTCAAGGATTTGTTGCTCACCATGGAGGATCCCAAGGACCTGTCGGATGCCATCAACAAAGCTGTTAGATGTGACAATCATCTCTTTGAACGTCGTCAGGAAAGTTGCCGCGCCGCTGTTTTTCCGTCCCAGACTCAGGAATCCCAGCTTGAGTCTTCGGGCCATACTCTTGAACCTACTACTCCGGTTCCAATGGATATTTCTGGTACTCCCCGACTCATTAGAGGGAAGTTGAGTCCTGCTGAGAAGCAACCTTGAATATCTCATAATCTTTGCCTCTAGTGTTCTGATCCTAATCACAAAGCAGCTGTAAGTCCCAAGAAGCCTCCTCGACTGCTCGAGTTCACTCTGCCTCAAAGTCCACCTCTATTGCAGTCGGGAAACGACCCTGTCCAAACAGAGTAGGAGCTGTTTGTTTGGACTCCCCGAATAAAAATCACTTTTCTTCTTTATCAAGCTCCTCACCACCTTTCATCAAAGCCACCACCAATTCCCGCAACTTCCGTGTCCCATGTCTCCTTTTTTTCACCGGACAATCAGGACTCAAGGCTCTAGCGTTACTGGACTCGGGTGCAACTTCCTGCTTCATGGACACGGACTTTGCTGCTCGACATCACGTTCCTCTTTCTCCTACCATACGGGATTTGAGGGTTGAAGGCATCGGCGGGCATTTTGTGTCTCCATCTTCTGGACTTAGGGAAACGTTGCTTGTTCGAGTACACATCGGGTCCACCGTCACCGATATCGCCTTCAACATCATCAACAGCAAGTCCTCCTCTGTGGTGCTCGGTCTTCCATGGTTCCAACTACATCAGCCTCAGATCTGTTGGAAGGAATTACAGCTCATCTCTCCCATGGCTTCCCCTGCTGTTCATCGAGTCCGAATCAGGAAAAGTTCCCTAAACTCAAATCGGGGTTCTGTTCCTGACTCTATAAAGTTTTCACCCTCTTCTTTTTCCTCTCTTCCATCTTACACTAGACCGTATCCTCGTCTCATCATTCCATTTAGTCATACACCTCCTCCTATCTCCACAATCACTATGAAAGAACTCCTTCATGAAGAACCTCTTTTTCTTTTTGCTTTGCATGTTTCTCCTGTCAGTCTTCCTGAGAAGTATCATGATTTTGGGGATGTGTTTGACAAGAAAAAAGCTAGTGTACTGCCTGTTCATCGGCCTTATGATTGTCCCATTGATTTACAGGAAGGAGCGTCACCTCCGTGGGGGCCTATCTACGGGTTATCCCCGTCCGAGCTTAAGGCCCTCAAAGAGTATGTGGATGAGAACCTTGCCTCGGGCTACATTCAGCATTCGCAGTTCCCGGCTAGAGCGCCTGTCTTCTTTGTCAAGAAGAAGGATGGGAGCTTGCGGCTAGTTATTGACTATCGAGGTTTGAACAAGGTGACTGTTCGGAACCGTTATCCGCTGCCCCTGATCTCGGACCTGTTGGAACGCCTCGGCGGTGCCCGCTTCTTCACCAAGATCGACCTCCGTGGAGCATACAACCTGATCTGGATCCGGCCTGGTGATGAATGGAAGACTGCGTTCCAAACCCGCTATGGCCACTTCGAGTACACTGTCATGCCATTTGGCTTGACAAATGCTCCAGCAGTTTTCCAACACATGGCTAACGACGTCTTTCGGGAGTTTCTTGATCAGATGGTGATCGTCTACCTCGATGACATCCTCATCTACTAAAAAACTCAGGAGGAGCATGACGAGGTGCTAGCGAAGCTGCGAGAACACGGCCTATACGCGAAGCTTGAGAAATGTTCCTTTGATCAGCAGTCTGTGGAGTTCCTTGGGTACATTGTCACTCCTGAGGGTATCACGATGGATCCTGCCAAAGTCAAGACTATTCTCAAATGGGAGCCTCTACAATCAATGTTGGACGTTCAGGTTTTCCTTGGCTTCGCCAACTTCTACCGCAAATTCATTGATCACTACTCTGACATTGTCCTTCCTCTCACACATCTCACTCGCAAGGATGTTCCCTTCTCTTGGTCTGCTGCTGCCCACCAGGCCTTCGACACACTCAAGGCGGCCTTCAGTTCTGCTCCTGTCTTGATCCATGCTGATTCCTCACAACCTTTCTTCATCGAGGCTGACGCCTCCGTCTTTGCCATTGGTGCTGTGCTGTCTCAACTCGGAGCGGATCACGAACTTCATCCGGTCGCTTTCCATTCTCGGAAATTCCAGCCTGCTGAGATCAATTACGAAATCCACGACAAGGAGCTCCTTGCTATCGTGGATTCCTTTGGAGAGTGGCGCCATTTCTTGGAGGGGGCGAGCCATCAAACAATAGTCTGGACGGATCACAAAAATCTCGAGTACTTTGCCACTTCCCGAGTTTTAAGCCGTCGTCAAGCAAGGTGGGCACAATTCCTGAGTCGGTTTGACTTTGTTATCAAGTACAGACCTGGAAAGTTTCAAGGCCTTCCTGATGCTCTTTCAAGGCGCTCCTATCTCAGTCTCAGGCCTGGTAATCCTGCCTTCGATCAACAGGATCAAGTTATCCTCGGTCCTGATCGGCTTCAAGTTATGGCAATTTCCCTGGCCCCTCAGGACTCCTCCTTGATGGATGCAATCAGAAACGATCTTCAATCCGATGATCTCGCTAGCGACATCTTCCCCCATCTTCAGGCTGGACACCCAGTGACTCCCGACTGCCGGCGATTTGACGAGTTCGAGTTCTTAGATGGCTTATTGTACCGTGGGGAGCAGCTTTACGTTCCTGAAGGTGATGCTCGAAGGTTGGTCCTGATGGCGTGCCATGATAGCCCGACTGCTGGTCACTTCGGCATTGCGAAAACCTATGAGCTAGTTGCACGGGACTTTTGGTGGCCTCACATGGACGACTACATCAAAGCTTTTGTTACCTCCTGTGACACATGTGCCCGGAATAAGGTACCTCGCCACCTTCCTTCAGGTTTGCTTCGTTCCCTTCCGGTCCCTTCAGGTCCTTGGGAATCCATCTCCATGGATTTCTTGAGTGATCTTTCGAGTTCTGGAGGCTTCAACAGCATTTTAGTCGTGGTGGATCGCTTCACAAAGATGGCGCACTTCTTGCCATGTACCAAGGAATTTTCGGGCGAGAACATGGCGAAACTGGTATTCAGGGAAATTTTCCGACTTCATGGGATTCCTACAGATGTGGTTTCGGATCGGGGGCCTCAGTTCATCTCTCATTTCTGGCAACGGTTTTTGCAGCTGCTTGGAGTGAAGGCCAACCTCTCTTCGGCATATCATCCTCAAACTGATGGGCAGTCCGAGCGAACGATTCAGACGTTGGAACAATTTTTGAGGTGCTTCATTAACTATCATCAGGATAACTAGTTTGATATCCTTCCCCTTGCTGAGTTCTCCTATAATAACTCTGTTCACTCCTCTCTTCGAGTTTCCCCCTTCTTTGCGAACTCTGGCCGAAATCCCCGATTCAATCTCTCACTTCCTTCTCCATCTGAATCCTCTCGTTCAAATCCCCGTTCTGAGGCATTTATCTCCAACCTCCAGGAAATCCACAACTCCATCTCCTTCCACCTCCATCGTGCTCAGGAATCTCATAAAACATTTGCCAATGTCCATCGTCAGGATTGTCCCCCTTACAATATCGGGGATAAAGTCTGGCTCCTTAGGCGAAATATCTCCACCACCAGGCCCTGTCCAAAACTCGATTTCAAACGCCTTGGTCCTTTCCCTATCACTGCCATCATTAATCCTGTGACTTATCGCCTTGCACTTCCCTCCTCATATCAAATTCACCCCGTTTTTCACTCCTCTCTCCTTGAGCCTTATATTCCCAGTCCTATTCCAAATCGGGTCATTCCTCCGCCTCCACCAGTGCAGCTCGAGGATGGGTCTGAGTACGAGGTTCAGGACATCCTTGATTCCAAGATTTCACGGTCTAAACTCTACTATCTGGTGGACTGGAAGGGTTACGGACCTGAGGAACGCACTTGGGAACCTGCGGACAACCTGATTCATTCTCCTGACCTTGTTCAGGACTTCCACCGCCGCTATCCTTCTCGTCCCAGTCCTCATTCTTTTTCTCCATCTCCCATCCCTCGCCGCTCATCTCATCCTCCTCTTCATTCTCGTTCACATCCTCATTCCACTCGTTCTTTCATCGGTAGCCCACGGTTTGCTCCAGACAGCTGACCTGCCGTCTACCCCCCCCCCCCGGCCCCCTCCTTTTT
>NW_003314608.1:0-9320 GCF_000143415.4 Selaginella moellendorffii | reverse complement strand
GAACCCAACCTCCGTATATGCATCTACGGACGGCATCACACAAGATGCCTGGCGTGACTCCCCACGCCGGTGCACCAACTTATTTTTAAAGCGCGCTACAGATCACAGCTTAGGAACCTAGTTCCTCCACACTGCCAAGTCCTCTCACTTGACAAGTCTGTGATTATGCATGGACTCCTCCATGCTCGGCCCCATGGCCCACCCTTTTTGAAGTTATCACCTTCAACTAGGGTATTTGTTCCCCCGACGTGCCAATCTCGCTTGGCAAGTCCTCCGACCACTGTAACATGGTTCCTGCATAAGCGTGAAAGTCCTTGACCATCGACTTTCGTTCAAAGCCCTCTCCTTGAACACTCGGGAACTACTTCCCTAACCTTGATAGCCTTGCCTCATGGCAAGCTTCAAGACCACGCTTCTGCTGCGCCACTCTGATTTCGCGCATTCCATGAACCATTTACACTTGGCCTTTCTAGGTACTAAGCTACCTAGAATCGTCTTTGGGAACCTTGAAGGAACTCTGTCCCTCAGCTTGCTAAGGCCTCCCTTTTTGCAAGCCTTCCAAATGCCACATAGTCTAACATGGACAATTCCATATTTTAGACTCTCCATGGCATCACGGTTGCTAGCGGCAACACCCTCAAGCCCCCACTTGATTCTCCACTCCCAGCTGGCATAACCAACCTTGGTTATGCCCTTTGATTCCTACGGTTCGGTTCTATCCCCTTACTTCTTGCTTTTTGGCTTCACACCTTTCCTTTGGTCATTCTCCTCCAGACCAGGAGGATAGCTTTGCACTTTCTATCATGCTTTAGCAAGTATTCTTAGGGATGAACCTACCCAATAGCCTAGGGAGTGGTTCCTCAATCCAGGTATGCTCACCCTATAATCCCACACACCGGGATTACGTTGTTGCTTATGGGCCTTTACATGCCCATCACTAGCCTTGCCAAAATTCCATTTTTGGCTTTGTCCAACTCGGGTAAACAGTCCTCTCCTGTCTCCGCAACTTTGGACATTTGGATAGCACCTTCTATCCATCATTCGCTAGGGACTTAGTCCCTTGGGCTTTATCCATTGCCCTCGCGACATCAAACACCACCTTCTGGTGTTCTAGAGTGTTCGGGTGTCCCAATGATGGCTTTCTTGACAATGAGTATTTCCTTTTATGACATTGACTTACTATATCGCAACACAAGCAAGTTATCCTTCGTAAGGGTATATCCAACTTCCCTATGCTATTAAGAAGTCTTGGGTAGCTACCTTCTACCCGTTTAACCAGTTATTTTGCACCTCTTGCTTAGTTGCCTTGTAATTGTCAAGTCCTACAACTCATTGCTAGTGCTTCCACACCTCCATCATTATCTGGGTCACCACACTCCAACTGCATGCTCTGCAGCTTAGGCTATGCTATTCCCATTTCCATTGGGATTCCTTTGGCAAGGGGTTCTCATGAACCCACCAACATAGCCTCAAGGTATCACACCTTGGCACATTTGGTGTCTCCACACCATCGGCTCCACGAGCCTACCTCTATGACATTTCCCCTTCGTGTTTAAGTCTTTGCCAAGACCAACACCGCTCTTTCTCATGCCAACCATCCGTTAGCACTGCACCATAGAGGTCACACACAACTTTATGTCAAAGTTGTTTTCTTCTGGGAACACCTTTCCCATAACTTTAGCATGGCACATTTTGCCATCGATGAGATACCCTCTGTTCTCATCCTTGGATCCTATGATCCCCTCCCATCCTTTGTGGGGTACAACACACCTCAGTCCAAATGCTTCCATCAGTCCTTTTAGGACCATCCGTTGACTCTACTTGAGTCATCCAACAGTTTTGGACTTAGTTAATCCACAGACCCGTAAGGTCCTACTTGTGAGGCACTAGCTCACTGGAATACACTTCTTGCATTCCTGTCCTACTCAAAAGGACTATTTTCACAAGTGTTACTCCGACACTTGATTTTGTTCTCTGGGGGCAACCTTTGCCCCTTAGGACTACTTGTCCATGTGATGAGAACACCAACTCATCCCTAAGTACACCCCCCAACTCCTTGAGTTGTTCCAGCATTTATTAAAGGTAGCCCTGGCTACCATTTCAAGGACTTGAGTCCTCTTCCGTATTTGACCTCCCACGGTCATTACCTCTGGTCTCACATTCATGAGCACCAACCTCAACTATATGAGGATAATTTTGTGACTCCTTTATTGTTTTGGAGTCTCTATCTTTCCCGTGATCCCAACTTTAGTTGTTTACCACAACAACCTTAGCCAATTTGCTGAGACAAATGCTCATCCGGATCACATCCTCAACTCAATGAGGAAAACCTTGCACTGTTCCCAAGATCCCAAAGTCGTTCCATTATTGGCCCTTTTCTATCCACCACCTCGTCTACAAGTTTATACATGAACTGTAATGGAGAGCCATGTCTTCCCGACTTGCTACTCCTCAAGGATAGGCCCACTCCTCGGACCTTCCGATGCCAACACTAGTGGTGATATACTTGAGCACCAATAAAAGTTGGACTAAGGAACAGCTCTGATACCAAATGTAGGCTCCTTAGTTTGGACTTCCCGGGAGGTCACCCAGCCCAGTACTATTCAAACCCAAGGACGCTTAACCCCAAATATCCCAAGACCCTTAACCGATTGGAAAAGGGGGTGCACTCTTATTCATGGGCCCTTTCCCTCTATATTTGAACCCCATGGATCGTCTCTCGAGTCGTTCCCTTTGGTTGCTTACAATCCACCACGTTTCCCTGCAAGTTCACGCCCTCGTGAACGGAAGCTGAGAGCCATAGCTCTCCCGAGAGCCCTGCTCTCTTGACACCCTACCCCTCGGGTCGAGCCCAGCGGGAGCAAACTGGACCAGCCAGATGTCAATCAACATGTGGTGTGATTCCCTTAGCCAACCAACAGAGTCGGACCTGAGACCGCTCCGATACCAAATTGTAAGCGACTAAATTTTCCATTCTACTTTAGTCACTTAACCACACCTCTGACCACTTGGAGGAGTCTCATTCACAACCTCCATAAGTCCAATCCAGGACTTGGGACTTGCTAGCCCCGAGAATGGCATCCATGCCACTCAACATTTGCACTTGGTCCAAGTGCTCCACGTGTCCGATCCCATGACTGACACTCAAAGGTACCACCGACATAGCAGCCCGTTACGCTAAGGCCATGCCCAATCACCTTTGCCACACTGGTAGTCCAATACCACTTGCATCACCGTCTTGGCTCTCCAAGACTAGGCAAACCATCCGTGAGTGGTCATCTCAGATCCACTCCTTAGCATCCTTAGGATGCCCATCGACAAGGGGAATAGCCTTCCCCAATATCCCTCTGTCAGTCCCCACTAAGTCCCTTTCTGCCCCTGGCCATGTTTGCCAACACTGCCACTGGATCGAGACCCACAGGCCCGACCACTAAGTCCCACGGTCCTCTGGGACTTCCTCACCACACGACTGTGTCCTTGGTCACTACCCCAGAGGACTGCTCCTCTTCCTTTCCACAGTCTGGGCCTTTGGGACAACATTTCGGAACACCGTGGCCTTAAACGAGCCACCTGGGTACTCTCCTCGCCTTCTGCCCTTGGGTGCTCTAGCCATGGGCTTAGAGCGGGTTCCGTTGAGCCACACCAGGTATCCAAGTAGGTAGTGCCACCCACACTTGGACTGGGAGCATCGGCCAGTCGATCTCCCGGGGGAACTAGAGCCGGCTCTTGAACACTTCACCAAGCTACCCCACTTGTCGGTCCGTGTTCACTCTAGTCTTGGACTTCTCAGTGGGCAGCTCATCACCCAACACTGGGTCCGGCCTTCCTGGGCCAAACTGGCCTTTCCTAGCCAAACTGGCTCCACTACAGTCCTCCCCCTACTATACTTTTGGAGCTCACCAAACCCCCCAGGGTCTGGGAGACGAATGCTTTGGGCTTTCACCCTCTCAGGCTCCGGACTCGGACTCGGACTCGGACTCGGACTCGGACTCGGATTCGGACTCGGACTCGGGCTCGGGCTCGGTCTCGGCCTTGGCCTCGGTCTCGGTCTCGGTCCCGATCTCGGTCTCGGTCTCGGTCTCGGTCTCGGTCCCGGTCTCGGTCTCGACTTCGGACTCCATCTCGGACTCCATCTCAGACTCCATCTCGGACTCCATCTCGGGTCCATCTCGGACTCCATCTCGGACTCCATCTTGGGTCCATCTCGGGTCCATCTCGGACTCCATCTCGGACTCCATCTCGGGTCCATCTCGGACTCCATCTCGGACTCCATTTCGGGTCCATCTCGGGTCCACCTCGGACTCCATCTCGGACTCCATCTCGGACTCCATCTCGGACTCCATCTCGGGTCCATCTCGGACTCCACTTCGGACTCCAACTCGGGTCCATCTCGGGTCCACCTCGGACTCCATCTCGGACTCCATCTCGGACTCCATCTCGGGTCCATCTCGGACTCCACTTCGGACTCCAACTCGGGTCCATCTCGGGTCCACCTCGGACTCCACTTCGGACTCCATCTTGGACTCCATCTCGGGTCCATCTCGGACTCCACTTCGGACTCCCACGTGTCATGTGTTGGTCCTTTTGGGTCCCTTTTTGGAGCCTCGCCTTTTGCTCGCTTCGTGCTCGTTCCTCGAGCACTTCGTTGGGAGTTCCACTCCCGCTCTTGTCTTTTCAAGTCGGAGCTTTTGGTCCAAACGTGTTACGCTCGTTTGGCTCTCGCTTCGGCCACTACCACGTGGCACCCTTTCCGGCTCTACTTTGGGGCCTAGGGATTTTGTGTCTCACAACTCCACCACCCATAGACGAAGTTCGATGTCCTCATCGAACGGTAAACCATTTTATAAAGTAACACCCGCATGTGTTACCATTTCCATCCTTGGCACCTAGCCAATATTTGTCAATGGTTTGACATTGAAGGCTCACCATGCCTTCTCCATATTCGTCAATGGTTTGCCATTGAAGGCTCACCATGCCTTTTGCATATTCCTCAATGGTTTGACACCAAAGGCTCACCATGCCTTACCTATCCTTTAAAGGGGTTGTCTCTCCAACTTAGAGACTAATTGGACCACATGTAGTGGTTCTCTCCTTTTATTGGTTTAGTTCTCGCTAAACCTTTTAGAGACCCTTCTCTAAGTCAATCCCGCTACTCCTTCTCAAGTAGTCTCAATTTCCATCTATTGAACGTTTGCACCTTGGAACTTTTACTCTTTTGACTTTTGGAAGTCAATTTCCTAGGTGTCTCCAACACCTTGCATTGCACAGATTGTGCAACTCCACTTCCCCATCCTAGGAAGCTCATTACTTGAGGGCACCATCATCCTCTCTTCTATTTCGTGCCACCTTGGGCACTAAGTTCCATTTATCATACTTTGTGCTAGGGCTGTCCATGGCCCTATCATTTGGCTACCTTACCGCTCCCTCCCTTGGAGCTTCCACTTTCGCCAAATCAGAGCAATTCGGAATTCATCCTTGGAAACACACTTCCTTTTCCGGAATTTGTTAGCGTCCAACACATTAGTGTTCCTCGCCTAACTTTGTCACTTGGATTCCTTCCAAGGGATTCCACGGCCCTATCTTGGCCACTCATCTTTTGCTCCTATCCATTGATTGTTGCACCAAGCAATATCGAATCTCTACTTCCCTCCTTGAGGTATTCTTGTGATTCCTTAGCAAAGGCTCTGCTTTGCCAAGACTAGGGTGTTCGCCCCTAGTAAGTCTCTTTAGCATCTTCTGCTGTGGGCTCTATCCACGGCCCAACTTTGTGACCCTCCCATGGGTCTCTTTAGAGACTACTTTCCTTGGACACACTATGCCATCGCAATGACATAGCTCATTTCCCTAGGGTGCTTTTCCCACTTGGTCACCTTGACCAAGCCACACCATCATCAATAGTTCAAATCAACACTTTGAACTAGGAACCTTATTCCTTAACCCAAACAAGGACCTTGTCCTTATTTAGCCACAAGATCACCTAGTGATCTCACCTCGGCACCTTAACAGGTTTGCCAATAGGTACTAGGTCTTCCAGACCTTTAATTTGTTAACTACGACCCCGGGGGCATCCCCCACACTTGGCGGTGCGCCCAAGCCAGCCCTTCCGGCCAAGGGTCCATAGCAACTGAGATTAGGTGTCCCCATCTCACTCACCACGTCCTTGGTGCCACTCGCACCAAAGCGTTCAAGTTAGATATGCCGAGCTTTCACACTAAGCAATCTAACCGTGCATCACGACTCCGAGGCATCCCTCGCTTGGCGGTGTGCCCAAACCAGTCTCCCCACTGAGAGTCCATGACCACCGAAATATGAGTGTCCTCATATTCCAAACCATCACCACACCCTAGTGATTTGGGACTCGAACCCAAGCACTAGAGGGTCGGGACTCGAACCCAACCTCCGTATATGCATCTACGGACGGCATCACACAAGATGCCTGGCGTGACTCCCCACGCCGGTGCACCAAATTATTTTTAAAGCGCGCTACAGATCACAGCTTAGGAACCTAGTTCCTCCACACTGCCAAGTCCTCTCACTTGACATGTCTGTGATCATGCATGGACTCCTCCATGCTCGGCCCCATGGCCCACCCTTTTTGAAGTTATCACCTTCAACTAGGGTATTTGTTCCCCCGACGTGCCAATCTCGCTTGGCAAGTCCTCCGACCACTGTAACATGGTTCCTGCATAAGCGTGAAAGTCCTTGACCATCGACTTTCGTTCAAAGCCCTCTCTTTGAACACTCAAGAACTACTTCCCTAACCTTGATAGCCTTGCCTCATGGCAAGCTTCAAGACCACGCTTCTGCTGCGCCACTCTGATTTCGCGCATTCCATGAACCATTTACACTTGGCCTTTCTAGGTACTAAGCTACCTAGAATCGTCTTTGGGAACCTTGAAGGAACTCTGTCCCTCAGCTTGCTAAGGCCTCCCTTTTTGCAAGCCTTCCAAATGCCACATAGTCTAACATGGACAATTCCATATTTTAGACTCTCCATGGCATCACGGTTGCTAGCGGCAACACCCTCAAGCCCCCACTTGATTCTCCACTCCCAGCTGGCATAACCAACCTTGGTTATGCCCTTTGATTCCTACGGTTCGGTTCTATCCCCTTACTTCTTGCTTTTTGGCTTCACACCTTTCCTTTGGTCATTCTCCTCCAGACCAGGAGGATAGCTTTGCACTTTCTATCATGCTTTAGCAAGTATTCTTAGGGATGAACCTACCCAATAGCCTAGGGAGTGGTTCCTCAATCCAGGTATGCTCACCCTATAATCCCACACACTGGGATTACGTTGTTGCTTATGGGCCTTTATATGCCCATCCCTAGCCTTGCCAAAATTCCATTTTTGGCTTTGTCCAACTTGGGTAAACAGTCCTCTCCTGTCTCCGCAACCTTGGACATTTGGATAGCACCTTCTATCCATCATTCGCTAGGGACTTAGTCCCTTGGGCTTTATCCATTGCCCTCGCGACATCAAACACCACCTTCTGGTGTTCTAGAGTGTTTGGGTGTCCCAATGATGGCTTCCTTGACAATGAGTATTTCCTTTTATGACATTGACTTACTATATCGCAACACAAGCAACTTATCCCCCGTAAGGGTATATCCAACTTCCCTATGCTATTAAGAAGTCTTGGGTAGCTACCTTTTACCCGTTTAACCAGTTATTTTGCATCTCTTGCTTAGTTGCCTCATAGTTGTCAAGTCCTACAACTCATTGCTAGTGCTTCCACACCTCCATCATTATCTGGGTCACCACACTCCAACTGCATGCTCTGCAGCTTAGGCTATGCTATTCCCATTTCCATTGGGATTCCTTTGGCAAGGGGTTCTCATGAACCCACCAACATAGCCTCAAGGTATCACACCTTGGCACATTTGGTGTCTCCACACCATCGGCTCCACGAGCCTACCTCTATGACATTTCCCCTTCGTGTCTAAGTCTTTGCCAAGACCAACACCGCTCTTTCTCATGCCAACCATCCGTTAGCACTGCACCATAGAGGTCACACACAACTTTATGTCAAAGTTGTTTTCTTCTGGGAACACCTTTCCCATAACTTTAGCATGGCACATTTTGCCATCGATGAGATACCCTCTGTTCTCATCCTTGGATCCTATGATCCCCTCCCATCCTTTGTGGGGTACAACACACCTCAGTCCAAATGCTTCCATCAGTCCTTTTAGGACCATCCGTTGACTCTACTTGAGTCATCCAACAGTTTTGGACTTAGTTAATCCACAGACCCGTAAGGTCCTACTTATGAGGCACTAGCTCACTAGAATACACTTCTTGCATTCCTGTCCTACTCAAAAGGACTATTTTCACAAGTGTTACTCCGACACTTGATTTTGTTCTCTGGGGGCAACCTTTGCCCCTTAGGACTACTTGTCCATGTGATGAGAACACCAACTCATCCCTAAGTACACCCCCCAACTCCTTGAGTTGTTCCAGCATTTATTAAAGGTAGCCCTGGCTACCATTTCAAGGACTTGAGTCCTCTTCCGTATTTGACCTCCCACGGTCATTACCTCTGGTCTCACATTCATGAGCACCAACCTCAACTATATGAGGATAATTTTGTGACTCCTTTATTGTTTTGGAGTCTCTATCTTTCCCGTGATCCCAACTTTAGTTGTTTACCACAACAACCTTAGCCAATTTGCTGAGACAAATGCTCATCCGGATCACATCCTCAACTCAATGAGGAAAACCTTGCACTGTTCCCAAGATCCCAAAGTCGTTCCATTATTGGCCCTTTTCTATCCACCACCTCGTCTACAAGTTTATACATGAACTGTAATGGAGAGCCATGTCTTCCCGACTTGCTACTCCTCAAGGATAGGCCCACTCCTCGGACCTTCCGATGCCAACACTAGTGGTGATATACTTGAGCACCAATAAAAGTTGGACTAAGGAACAGCTCTGATACCAAATGTAGGCTCCTTAGTTTGGACTTCCCGGGAGGTCACCCAGCCCAGTACTATTCAAACCCAAGGACGCTTAACCCCAAATATCCCAAGACCCTTAACCGATTGGAAAAGGGGGTGCACTCTTATTCATGGGCCCTTTCCCTCTATATTTGAACCCCATGGATCGTCTCTCGAGTCGTTCCCTTTGGTTGCTTACAATCCACCACGTTTCCCTGCAAGTTCACGCCCTCGTGAACGGAAGCTGAGAGCCATAGCTCTCCCGAGAGCCCTGCTCTCTTGACACCCTACCCCTCGGGTCGAGCCCAGCGGGAGCAAACTGGACCAGTCAGATGTCAATCAACATGTGGTGTGATTCCCTTAGCCAACCAACAGAGTCGGACCTG
>NW_003314607.1:4891-9838 GCF_000143415.4 Selaginella moellendorffii | reverse complement strand
CTCCTTTTAAAATGTTTGAATTAGTATTTGGATATTAAATGAAATATCTAAATAATCAGGTGCTAAAAGATTAATATTTGTGCCTATAAATATACATGCATTCAACTTGAATCAATACAAAATACTGTTAGCAAAATATTTATTGATATGATATATTTGAATGGAATGTAGATCAGATTTAGTTTTAAAACTTACAAATATATAATTAAAAAACTAAATTTTTTATTTATAAATTTTAATTATTAGTTTATTAAGTTATATGTTAACTTATTTATAAATGACTTATTTATTTGGTTAATATAAACTGAGGATTTTTGTTTTGTGCCTTGTAGCAATTGCCTAATATGTGTTTATATATTAAATTGTATTTTATACCACTTACTGAGTTTTAAATGTATTTTATAAAATATAGAAGATAAACAATAATGCTAAAATTAAATAACTAGAGTTAAATGAGATTAGATGGGAAACCTAATACAAGGAAAGTTTATTTATTAAGTATTTTTAAGTTATAGTTTATACAACTTGAGTTTAGAAGTTGATACAAATGAAAAAAATTAATACAAAAATAATATATTGTCTTGATCTCGTTTTATCCAATCTTTAGCATCAATATCCATAAATTCAAGTTAATCATTCATCAATTTTTAATTTAGTTAGGACTTATATTCTTTTTCTTCCTTCAGCCCTCTCACCATTTTGCTTGTAATCAAATTATATTATAATTGATTTTTTGTCATAAATGGTGCAGATTTGGATTCATGCTCTTCATTACAAATATAGTTCTTCCACCACAAAAAGATTCTCTAGGCTTTTGCAAAACCAACTGCTGGAGTCATTCCACTGCATATCCAATAGATATGAAGCTATTTCGACCTGGAGCACATTTCTATGCTCTTGTCCCTTCACTCCTTGGGCTAAATGCTCAAGAGTCATTCTATGCTCTAATTCTTTTGTTCCTTGGCTTTAAATTTGGGAGTTAGGCTCTGTCCTTTCATTTAGTGGCCCAAGGCCCTAAAACTCAAGTTCTAATCCACTATCCCTAGACACATGGTACATGGCATGTGGTATATAAAAGGATAAGTTCTGCTTTGTGGTTATCCTATGGTAAATCACTATAGAATAAAGGCTGAAAATCATGTATGCTATACTCACTGTTCATAGTAGTGTTCACCACCACCACTATTAATTTAAAGCTTGAATGCCTATCCACTAAATTTTACTAACCTTTGATACTTCTTCATTATGTAACTATACCTTTGGTCACTAAACAAAAGAATTATTCCTTTTGCTTTCCATAATTTAAAACTTTAGAATGATAATTCGAAATATTGCAACTCAATGTGAGTCTCATGTGCATGGGTACTCCTAACCATGTGGCTAAAGCAAGTTTCTAATGAACCATACAAGACAATGCCACTCATACTTGAATTAGGAACATTAATCATTTGATCTTTCACAACTATTAAATACTTCATCAAATCACCCCATTTATTTATCCATATTCATTTTACCCTTGGACTCTTTAATAATTATATCATTTTCCACCACATGTCTTCCTTAGTCATATTAACCTTTTTTAGCCTCACTAATTCCACTTTGTAGGGATTTATTAAACCTGGAGAAAATCGGTTTAGGCTTTCACCCTTGGATTTAGTCTTGGTTTCAGTCTCAGTCTTGGTCTTGTCCTTAGTCTTAGTTTCAATCTCAATCTCGCTCTCGGATTTGAATTTGAATTTGGACTCCCTCTCAAACCTATTCTCAACCTTCATTTCTCAGACTTAATTTTGGACTCGGTCTCAGACTCAGTATCAGACTTGAAATCAGTCTTAAACTCAGTCTTAGACTAAGTCTCAGATTTGGTTTTGACACTTTTATGTCTTATAACATTTACCATGTGTTAGTTTTTTTGCATTTTGTTTTAAAGACTTACTTCATCAATCACTTTATGCTCATTCCTCAAACACTTTTTTGGGAGTTCCACTCCCATTTTCAACTTTTTGAGTTGAAACTTTTAGTTGAACTTCCACTTTAGCCATTGTCACATGATACATTTTCAACTCCATTTTGGTGCTTAGGGATTTGTGTCTTACCGATCAAAACATAATTCCTGAAATGTAACCAATACCACACACGCCTTGATTGCTGCCACAAACAGCCAAATGCAAATTCCTAGCTTTTGATATGACTTGCAAAGTGCTCAAAGTGATCTTTGGTTCCATATCCACAAGGAGGCAATGGAAAGGTTCCATTTGCCTTGGAATCCCAATGGAAAACCAAATAAGTGGTTTGAACCATTCCAAACATTAAAGGAAAATCATAAAACAAGTATTAAATAAATAAATCAATCAATCAATTAATCAAATATTAAAGGATCCTGCCATGTTGAGTTAAAAGACTGATCATAAAGAATTTTCAATCTGGAGAGAATGAGCCTGTTGTATGCAAAAGACAGGATCATAATCCAGCTGCAAATTTCTTGGGGGATCACACCTTGTGGATTGGTTTCCACTATATCTGAGGTATGTGGAATTCAAGCTTTTTACTGGAATGTTGCCACTCAACTTGTTGGATATGACAAAGGAGAACAAACTTGTCAACTTCATCAGCTCAAGCGGGCCTGTGAGATTGTTTTGTGCAAAGTTGACCACTTTGAGGTATAAGCAGTTCGCTAGCCTTGAGCTGATCTCTCTGTGGAACTTGTTCACAGAGATCCACGTAAGGCAGGTGCACCAAAAGTTGGCACCTTGCTCTGTATCGAGTTTCCATGGAGGTCGAGATAACCAAGGTTGTTGCACTTATCCAGTGGAGGAACTTCATTGCTGAGTTTGTTGTCACTCAAATCAAATATCTCCAGACGATCCAGCTGACTAAATCCTCTTCGAATGCTACCTGATATGTTGTTATAGTTGAGATGCAATCGCTGGAGAGTCTTCATCTATGTGATCGAATGTGGAATGGGCTTCCTTTTTCAGCTACTCAAGCTCATATGGGTATGTAATTATCTTTTTTTTCTGCCATCAAACATCTTCTGTCTTGGGGAATTGCAAGCTTGGCAGAGAACGTCAAGACACAGATCGTATCTTCAACTTGAGCTCTTCAAGCTTTACGAATTCGGTAAGCTTAAACTCTCGTATTGCAGTTGTTTGTTGATTTTTCTTGTTTGTATATAGAGGCCTGTCCCTTCTGTAGACGAGTGAGAGAAGCACGATCTTTCTGCCGAGGTAGTGTCTCGCGGAAGTTGCAGATGGAAACTTTTTCAATTTTTGTGTAGTTGTATCCGTGCCCCATAGGATCTCGAGTCCATCGTGCGTTTGTGAATCGTCTGGAGGCAAAGAGCAGTAAGTGATACACTCTTGTCTGTAACAAATTCTCATCGAATATGACAGGTTTTCATTTGTCTTGGATCCAAACACCGGCGTGTCAATGTACGAGAGCTGTGAGTAACTTTCTCGTTTTCTTTCCATCACAATCAGCTTGCATGAATGCCTCTGGCAGCCGATATTGTCAACTACTTGTTCCAGGAATATGGTGAGAGAAGCAAGCCAACATTCGGGATTTTAGAAAGGTAAGAAGTTTTATTGAAGTGTAAACTCTTCGGTATTTCATCATAGTGTGTTCCAGCACTTTAGTCACTGGCTGGGTGCCGACAATAATACGAGCAGGGGGAGGCATGTCACTGTGGAATGGAGCATTGCCAAATCCTCCACAGAAGCTACTTGAGCTCTACTTGAACAACCATGTAAAGTGCTTTGTTTTCAAAGAATTCTAAAAGTTTTTGGTAGTTTGCAAGGCTGCTAAGAGAAGCCCTGTGCGACCTGGAACTTCCTTACATCCTCTGGAACACGGGCAAAGGGTCACTTAATTGCTCCAAGCTCAAGCAAATCTCAGGTTCAACACAGGTAACCTTTTGGTCTATTTTTTCCCTTCATTATCATTGTCAAGAACAGGTTCCACTAGTTGATCCCAACACTGGCATACAAATAGTCCGCTATCTCTTCGCTAACTATAATTCGAACCGATGTTGATGCAGATTTTCCTATCAGCTATCATCATGTTCACTCCATTGAGTGGTACTAATAGTGTATCGCACTTTTCTCCCAAGAACAGGGAAATGGCAGTTGCTACCATCAGCAAACGGAGGTACCAGCTAAACAGCAGTGTTCCCACAACTATGGACTGGTTGGCTTTCTAGAACGTACGATACGGGGTGATCTGTACTAGAGAGAGAAAGTGTTTAGGGTAGGCATTCTTTTTGTACCCCATTTTCAAGAAATGAGGCATTTGGCGCATCTTTTCTGCTACCGCCGGGAACGAGCTCAAGGTTGCGAGGTATGGGTCATGATGTGGGGATCGTTCGTGATTTGGGGTCGTGTCCTTCTTGGTAGGAAGAGAGGAAATTCTGCTTCGCATGCATCCAGGATGCCCCTGGGGGGAGGGTGTGATGTCCTGGACTGAGAAAACAAAACGATGGCTGGGACAGCAGTGCTTGGGCAGAATTTGAGAGCTTTGGATGCGCACACAGTGGCTATCATCCCTGGACACATTGATGAAAGGAAAGTGTTAGGTCTTTCTTTCTTGACTTCTCGACTCACTGACCAAACTTTTTGTGACGAGGTTTGAAGTTCTGGAGAGCAAGGACGAGCTTGATCTCATTGGACAACAACCACCAGAACCGCTGCGGCAGTTTAACCAGCGCTTTCAGTCTTATATTCGTAAATTCGTCCTGTGTGGCGACTTGATACGGCTGTGCATCACTTTGCCAAGTTCCAGCCTTCTTGGATTGGTCCTTATCAGGTACTTTCTCGTGCTGGCACTAATTCGTATTGGCTAGCAGAGTTGACGGGCAGGAAACCACCGAAGCCAATCAATGGAGTTCATCTCAAACGGTATTTCTTTTAACTGGTACAGTTCACGTTTCGTTTCTATTCTTTTAATGCTGTGAGT
>NW_003314607.1:0-4438 GCF_000143415.4 Selaginella moellendorffii | reverse complement strand
TGCTTCAAGGATGGATGAGACACGGGAAAATTTGTGTGATGCCTTTCTGTGCTTATTGTCTTTCTTTCATACCATTGCCTCGGAGCTTGAACATCGATGCTACCTCAGAATCTTTGACTTTGGACCTCCAATCACTTGGGATTGAGACTCATTCGCCCCTTGAGAGTTGCACACCATCAACACTGAATCTCTTAGTATCTGCGCACTTGGGACGTGCTTTCCCCAGTCAGTCGCCAAACTGGTACAATCCGAGAACGTACGGGAGAGTGTTATAAGAGAGAGTTTAGGGTAGACATTCCTTTTGGGTAATGTTAGTGCAGAGATCATGAAGGGAACTGCCATGGAGATGTGCTCCAGGTCCAAGAGTCCCCAGGAGAGGCATGCAATCCATGACCTAGGTCAATCTGCTGAAAACAAGGAAGTACGGTCAAGATTGCAGGAAATTTCACTAAAGCATAAAATAGTGATAAAGTCCGTCTCTTATCTGTAAATTGTTTTTGAACTTTTGCCATCTTGAGTTTAATAAGTATCAGGTGTATGCTAATCTACCATCAAGTTTTACATATTTATCTAAATATTTATTTCGAAATATTTCTGATATGTAGATGATAAAGGGAAATTTAAAAAAATTAAAAAATATTTTATTCAAAATGAAAGTAATAAAATACTTTAATTTTTATATTATTTAAAAAATTATAAGTTAAATATTTAGTTTAATATAAAATGATGGTAACATGAAGAACAACAATATTTTCTAAATTTTTTAATATACTTCTTGTTTGCATCCTTTTTAAAAATATATATACTTATTTATCAGTTTTGATATAAAAAACACAATCTTGTAAATCCACGTAATAACTATAATTGAGATAATGTTATTGCTAATGGCAATCCCCTTGTATCATTTATGATAAAAAATCAATCTCAATAAAATTTGATTACAAGAAAATGATGAGAAGGAAACACAAAAGGAAGTTAAGTAATATAAATTATAATTAAACTTAATTAAATTTATAAATATTGATTATAAAGGCTAAAAATTGTCAATGTTGTGCCATTTCTAGCCTCCTGATAAGAGCTACATCACCATGTATAAGTGATATAATCTTAACAATTGCTCAATGTGGCCATCTTTCCATCGGTATCATATTGTTCTATATGTATAATAACTTTGGCCCAATCCAATCCTAATGTTTTTACTTTAAGGGTTTGCTTAGTTTAGCACCAAAAGTAGTTACATATATACTGGATAATATCATATCGTATCAATAAAAAAACCTATGTAGCTTTTCGATTACATAATCATGTCCTATATACCTAACATGGCGGAGATACACTTGAAAAAAGTGTTTTTAGCTATTAATAATATTTCACTATTTTGTGCATTTTTTGGAGGTTTATGTGCATCATATCATAATTATCCTTATTGACTTGTAAAATTCCTTATTTAACAATTTTTCACTAATAAGCCATCTTAAATATCTAGATTTAATGAATGCTTCCATTTTTTCCACTTCTAAATTAAATAATTACTCCTTTATTTTTGATAGTTAGGTTTAAAATGTAGAACCTTTTAGTTGTTTCTTAATCAATATTTTGATAGCTTATATGTTCCTTTTAATGACTTGTATTTTTTAAAATGTTCTCCTTCACTTATTCTATGTTTTTTTCATAGAGCTCACTGGTTATTTTAACCATGAACTTGTTGACTTCCTAGCATTTTTTTATACAATAATTAGTGTATGTGTTTTAAAAGTGTATTTTTATATTAATGTAGGCCTCTTGATTCCACATCTTTATGGATTAATATTGTTAATAAAACAGTGATCCAAGAAGTCTTTATACTCTATAGCAATATCTAGTTTCTCATTATTATGACATAAATTTGGTGACAAATAAAAATATTTTGTTTGTCTTTGATAAAATTAAAATCTTTCATGACAATCAATGTTGAAGGTTACAAAGGGAGCTCCTTTAAGATCTCTTGAAAAAAACAGCCCCTCTCTAATGAATGACTTATCAGTGTATACACATTTAGAGAGTGTTAGTCATATATTTACTTGATCCCAGAACCAATATTATGTCCATTATAAAGTGACTCCCACAAACCTTTAACCACTATTAGCATCCCCCCACTACATCCTATTGTCAGGTTCCAAATTTTTATTTTCTTTTTTTTTTTGCGAGCATATACACTAAATTCACACTTGTAAAACAATGCTTTTTCATACAAAAAAAAATCATTTGTGATATACCTTATGATGTTAATAGAACTATCATACCTAGGCAAAATGCATATTACACACTCACTATTATGAAATTCGTTATATATGTTTTTATAAAATGCATAATAAGTCCATGTAGCATATGTGGTTTTCACCCTTTATCCTATAGTGATTTATCATAAAATAACCACGAAGTAAAACCTAAACTCTTCATGTGCCACATGCCACATGTCCAATGGACAATAGAGTGAAGCTTGAGTTTCAAGGCCTTAGGCCATTAAATGAACGTACGAAGCCAAACTCCTAAACTTGCAGCCAAGGAGCAAAGGAACTGGAGTATGGTGTGAGTTCTGAGCATTCGGCTTAAAGAGCAAAGGGATAGGAGCACGAAGTGATGTAAGAATAGTTTTAGAGTATCTAACATCCCAATGCCAAGACTAGCATCCAAAATAAAGCTAAACGGAGTTTAGAACTATTTCAAAATACCGATGACTTAACGCAAGGATATGGGTATTCCACCAACTACTATGGTATGGAACTTAGGCTTAGACTCAAACCGAATGCAAGTAAGAGATAAACTATGCCTCAGGTTGGTTGGCCATGCTTGACCTACCCACTATCCTTACTATACATTTAGAACCCTTGATAACCCCCCTCCTTGAGGAACACAGACTTTGGGCTTTCACCCTTAGCCACCCTTAGTACCAAGAGTTAGTCTCTAGAACTAACTTGAAACTTACTAAATATGGAATGTCTCTAGATTACAAATTTGGACATAGGACCAACACCATTGTGGTTAAGATAATCTCTATATTCTGTAGATATGCCAAATGAGCAAATTTAGACATTTTCATAAATAGCATTTGGAATCGAATAATACTAACATAAGGTGTATAATAGCAAGGGTGTTTGGTAGACATGGTAAACTATCATCTAGCGAATATTAAGGGACCAAGTTCAATATCACGAGGGTTCCCAACACTAGTAAGTGCAAGTCAATGAATGAGTTTCTCTAACCAGATCAAGTATGCTTGATTAATAGCACTTAGAAATTCTGTCTTGATACTCATTTGGTCAAGTGTACATGTAAAGAGTAGTTTCTCAACTAACTTAGGCGGAGACTGAAAAATGGGTTCAACAATACCAACCTCTTGCTGTCATGGTAGTAAAGAAAGAATATCTAAAAGGACTAATTAACAGATAGCATTCGATACCTAAAGTTACATTTGCGACACTTTCCCCCCTTTAGAGAAGATTGATGTCCTCGTCAATGCCTACTCCAATCTAGAGCACCGCTAAGAAAACAACTCCAAAAAAAGTTCACAATATTTACACTATGTAAGAAATGCACTAACTTAAATGAGTTAGGGTAACTTCTTTGTCTAACACGAATGCACCAACTCAAACACCTTCTGACCATCATTGACAAGGAAATGATTAATGGAATTAGCCACTCTTGTTTCTCTAAGAGTCACCCAACTTACAAAAGTGTGATATGCCTCTATCTGCAAGGATATAGAGAGAGAAGCTAAAGGTCCCAACCCTCCTAAGTAAAGAAAATAAACCTGTCAGTAAGGTTTAAATAGACTATTGCAAACAGGCAGTTAGAGCAAACAAACACTCGTTCATGATAACTATTGTACTAGCCAATTTAAATAAATCTTAGTTAACCATACTAAAGAACTCAAGTTGCTTAAGCAAGCATCAACAATATCTTATCAATATCTCAACCCCAAGAGACCAACCAAAGCAAACCACAAAGCACCATCCCAAAGAATGACAATTATTCAACATCAACAATAATTAAGCAAAACCTTTGACAAAGATAATTAACTATCCTAGATGATAGTCAATCATCATTATGATTGCCAAATGCAAAAGCTAACTTTAACATTGAAGCTAATAAACTAAAATACCTTCCCCCAACAACTTCTAACAATTAAAATAATGAGCACAACAAAACTTAAAAAACCAAAAGCTTGAAGAAGTTTATAGCTAAGTCTTCCCTAATAATGATTACGAATCTTGCATGAATTAACTTCAATACCAAAGAAGAAATCATGGTACAACCCACAACATCTTTCTCAACACATGTAAAAGTGAAACTTTATAATGCAAAACTATAGTATATCTGTATCAATCCAAAAGCTAAGCATAATAAGTGATTATCAAACCAATCCTCCGCTCAGCTTACTCTCGCTTTTTTCTTTAGT
>NW_003314606.1:0-9386 GCF_000143415.4 Selaginella moellendorffii | reverse complement strand
CTGAGCCAAGGGGAACCAGCACCTCCATTTCCGCACTCAATCTACCAATCCATTTCCACACTCAATCTACCAATCCTTCCATTGTGTAGATCAGCTATTCTATGTAAGGCAACTAGTCATCCACCCATACCGCAGTCCCACGCTTCACCCCCCCTTCAGAGATGTCAATGTCCTCATTGACTATTGACTAGCAACCCCTACTGAGCCAAGGGGAACCAGCACCTCCATTTCCGCACTCAATCTACCAATCCTTCCATTGTGTAGATCAGCTATTCCATGTGAGGCAACTAGTCATCCACCCGTACCGCAGTCCCACGGTGGATACCTTCGTCTGTGGATACTCCACACAAGAGGAAGGACGTACGCATGGATGCCCAATACGTACGATTTCAAATTTAGGGGTAGGAATATACCTTGCTCAAGGGTATATTATACTTTTTAAGTAGCCACTAATCAATGGGAATCGAACCCGTGCCATTTGCTCTGATACCAACTGTAGCGCACGTGGTTTTGACCCTTTATCCTATGGTGATTTACCATAGGATAACACCACGAAGCGGAACCTAAACCCTCTTTGTGCCACGTGACAGATGCCACATGTCACATACCACGTGTCCATAGGAACCCGAGGTTTAGGGCCTTGGGCCACTGAACGAAGGAACGATGCCAAACTCCTAAGCGTGACGCCAAGGAGTGATGGAACCGGACCACGGAGCAACTCCCGAGCATATAGCCCAAGGAGCGAAGGGACAGGAGCCCGGAGCGACTTGGAACAGTCCTGAAGTAACCAACATCCCAATGCCAGGACTAGCACGCAAAACGGAGCCAAACGGAGTCTGGCGCTATTTCGGCATACCGGTGGCCTAACGTGAGAGTATGGGTACTCCACCAGCTAGCATGGAATGGAACTTGGGCTTAGACCCAAGCCGGACGCAGAACAAGGACAGGCACGCAAGCGGGAGCTAGACTATGCCTCAGGTTGGTCGGCCATGCCCGACCTACCCACTATCCCTACTATACATTTGGAACCCCCTATAGCCCCCCCCCCCTTGAGGAACACACGCTTTGGGCTTTCACCCCAAGCCTCCCTTAGTATCAGGAGTTAGTCTCTGGGACAAGCTCGAAACTTACTAAATATGGAATGTCCCTAGATTGCGAATTTGGACACGGGACGAACACCATTGTGTTCAGGCCGATCTCTACATTCCGTAGATATGCCAAATGAGCAAACCTGGACACTTTCCATAAATAGTATTTGGGACCGAAATGAGACTAACACAAAGGGCATGATAGCGAGAGTGTTTGGCAGACACGGTAAGCTATCATGTAGCGATATTGAGGGACTAATCTCAATACGCGAGGGTTCTTGTCACTAGCAAGTGCAAGACAAAACGAGACGGGAACTCCTTACCGGGCTAAGTATGCTTAGCTAATAACACGTAGGAATTCCGTCCTTATACTCGTCCGGTCTAAGTACACTCGAAATGCCCAGTTAACTCCACTAGCACAAGAGGGACTGATAAAGGGTCCAGCAATACCGACCTCCTGCCGTCGTGGCAGTAAGGTAAGAGTGTCCGTAAGGACTAGCCGACAGGTAACTTTCGATACCCGAAGTCACATGCGCGACAAAATCCTCTCAAAGAATTGTCTTTTAATATTAATACAATGGCATGGAACCCCATGCCATAATAAGTTACATTTTTAAATAAATACATGCCATCTCAGACTGTTATTTTTTGCCTCCAACGCCTATACAATAATCTTGGAATTTCATCACTCTCCACACTATCAGGATTTAAATCCAATAGTAATGCCATCTCTTCTCTAATACGTCCACGCTCATGTTCAGTGGTCGAAGAACCCATCCGGTTGAGCAGATTATGGAGATGCGGATAGTGCTTGGCTAGACAATATACATGCCATAAATGATGACTGGTGTCTGTCCGATCAAATGGCTTCTGATATACCGTTCCATTTGCCATTTGGTTGATTTCTGCAGCCACCTCCTGGACTGGCCGGTTCTCTATCACCATCGCTCCAAGCCATTTTGCAAGGTCCCCCAGAACATACGGTTTCTTCTCCCTAGTTTCCATACTGCAAGAGATGGGGTGCACTGCATATGTGTGCGTGTTCGCTGCAGTTTTAATCGGCGAGTCATCGATGATGAGGATTTCACTTGAGCTAGCAGTCCGGTTCATCACTACAGCCTCTGGCTTGACAAAGATGGGCTTGCTACCCCTCACATGGACCATAGTCAAGCAATCCTCCTGCGTTAGGAGAAAGTCAAATGGTAATATTACTCGCGTCTGATCGTGCATCATCTGTAGCAACGTTAATGCATTGTGGCGCATCATGGATGTCCAAACTCCCAATTGCAAATTGAACCCGGCCCTCTGTTTTAAGTGTCGCATGGTCATTATTAGATCCCGCAGTTTCTCCCGTGTGATTAATGTGAATCTGTCTCTTTTGACCAACTTGCGACCGCAGGCTTTGGAGGGTGCAATGACATTCGAGGACGAGCCACGCTCATGGGAGAAAAGGACACCGTTCAGATCAAAAACGATACAGTACCTTCGCCGTGACTCTGAAATGAAATGCGTCAGCATAAAAAATGGTACAAGTCAATTTTACCATCTACAATATTAGCGAATGTTGCTCCCGATGGTCGTTGAGAGGGTTTTGGTCGACGAAACGTGAAGGGCGGAAATACTCTCCTCTGCAATGTGGGGTCAATCGCATCCGATGGCGTGTGGGCACATGCCATTTCAGCTGTAGACTCTGGTACAACTGGCTCAACAGTGGCATGGGGTGGTTCCGATGGCGTGTGATCACACGCCATTTCAGCTGGTGCCTCCGTTGGCAAAGTGGACATGACCGAACAGGCAGCAGGGGCAGTGTACGGAGGTTCCAACGGCGCGTAGTCAGACGATTGGGCACACGTTGAGTCCGTTGGAAATGAGGATACGACCGGCTCGGCGGCTGGGGCGGCCTCATGTGGGTCCAATGGCGCCTGGTCACCGTCAGTTGGATACGTGGACAAGATTGACTCAGTGGTATGGGCAGCATCAAGTGGAGCGTGGTCAGCTTGCTTGGCGTTGATATGGATAGTAGCCTCCACCAGCTCTGATGACTCTTGCAGCCAAGTAGAGTCCACTGGCGGATCCATATGCATGTCCAAATATCTCCCTTCGATTGAGATGGTATCCTCCCGTGCTACTAAAAACAAACTCATTAGCACATTGAATCGACTATACTGTATTTACCATCAACTGCTATTGAGGAACTAGGACCGATATCACTTGAGCGCACTGCTGATTCTGAAGGATTGGACATACGTTTCGACCCTTGCTTGGCACTATCCTTCCTCGACACTAAAGGCTAGAGTTTGTAAATTCAACTGAATAATCTCTACTTACCATTTACTCTGCGACCTACATGGACAATGTAAAAATGGTAAAAGGTTAGGAATGGATGTATTATTATTTACCTGATGGTTTGTCTTGTATGACCTTCCTCCGCCGCTCTTTGGCCACCTCAGGCTGGCCATCGTCGTCATCATCGTCGTCGTCGTTATTGTGATCGTCACCATTGTGAGGACCATCCAAGTCCTCTTCGTCCTCCTCTTCTTCGTCCTCCTCTTCTTTGTCCTCCTCTTCGTCCTTCTGCTCTTCCTGCTCATTATCTTTCTCTGGCTCCTCATCCCCCTCCTACATTTCTTCCATAGGCTGCTCAGGCTGGATGGCTTGTTCTTCCAGGACCATCTTGGGAAAATCATTTGGCCGAGTCTCCATCTCAAAATACAAGACATCCATAGCCTGTTTTAGTGCGTGACCTAGGACCGTATCCTCACCCGACTGTCTTAACATGGTTTCTGCACGTTCTTGCACCCTTCGAAGACGACGAGATGAGAAAAACGTGGCCCTGCCTTGAAAAGCTTCCCTCATCCATTGTACCTCTCCATTGAGATTGGGGAAGGGGAGTCCGCCATAGGAATCTGAGTCATGAGGTGGTGACTGCCTGCTTTCACTCAGCCCTTGATCTGCAATGAATGGCATGAGCACACACGCCATAACCGCGAGGCATTACCTATCATCTTTTCGTTGCCCTTCTTCCTTTTCGAATCAAACACCTCTGATCTCGACGACTGTCCAACGTGCTTTCGCTTTTTATGACCACTGTCAGTTTGAGCTTGGCTGGTGCTTGCCTGTTTTGCCTTTGAAGAAGTTTCTCCTGCAAGGAATGGCATGAGACCACACGCCATTGCAAATATAATTTGTACCTCCTTTTTTCCTATTGCTTTTCTGTTTGTCCTTCTTCGATGCGCCACTAGTGCGCTTTTCAGTCCTCGTGTCTGAATATTCACAACGATCTATAATCAAAATGGCGTGAGGCCTCACATGACCTTACCTTGTGCAGGTTGTGAGCTCGGCCCAACATGGGTATCTTCAACAGTAGCTGTTAACGCCGTTTCAGCATCTGGGGGTGGCCACGCTCCTGCATACAGAGCTTGTGAGATAACATTTAAACTTAAAGTGCGTACTCACCAGGTTCGCTGAGAAGATACTGTTTTTCTTTGGCAACTGTAATTATATGCTCCATTGAAGTCACCTCTTCAATGGAGTTTGTCACCGCAACACACGGGACACCCTTGAGTAGTGCGGCTCGAAAGAATAGTCCGCCGTAGTTGTACTCGACAACGCATTTGCCCTTGGAGTCGGAAGCAGATGACCCACCCGCTATTGCGTTGAAGACCCAGCTGAGCATTTCCCATGCTGCACCTGGAGCTTTCTTTGGATTCGAAAGCTCCATAGCCGTCTTCAGTTCCTCAGGCACGGGTAAATTGACCTCCCTCAGATCAATTCGATTGGCCTTGTCGAACGAAGCTGGGAAGTCACTCCAGTCCCACTCTGCTGCAGGACCAATAACAAGGGCGAGTGTGAAGATGCGGACATTCGTCGGTATCTTCTTCTTAGCCATTATCCCATGGATCTCTCGCATCTCCTTGCCTTTCAACCGAGCCTTCACCTCGTTCAAGGCCTTCCAGAACTTGTGATAGGATTCGGAGTCGTAGATCATATAGTGGACTGAAGATTCCACCTCCGCAAGTCCCACCATTAAGTCAATGATGGAGCTGACTTCGTCTGCATGAGTGATCTCCTCGTTTGTGAAGTCCATCACACAAAAGATGTTCTTGACCTGCTCATCTCCGCGGGAAACAATGCTCCTCCACCTTTGATCCTCATCCGAATTCAAGTATACCCGGTAAGGTTCTCGATAGGCCTCTGCTGCGGGGTTGAGCTGTTTCTGAAGCCGGCGGTCGACATCAATCTTAATGAAATTTGGATACTGATCCAACTTCTCAGCTTTACTTTTCGTGGCATCCCGCAGCAGATCGATGAACTTGGGGGCCCCCTTCACGTACTCGTCGATGTCTTCATTTGACAACTCCAGCGCTTCCATCATCTCTTGCGTGGTGTCGATGCTCACCCTCTCCACGGCCACTTGCTCGAAGATCCAATCCTTCAATAGCGCACGAGCTCTCAGAGTCGTGCACAAGTCCTCGTATGTCACAATATGGCCGGGAGTCATTTTGGTCTTGTTGAAGACAACCTCACCACGTAGAAGAGCATTAGCCACTGTCAGAAGGTCGTCGTCGTCTAGAGACCGCGAGAAACGCAAGGCGTTGAGCTTCAAATCATTGGGCTTCCGGCCGTCCTCCACACCCATTGAGTTTGGCAACTCCCCGTCATGGTACCTCCTCAGCACATCTACCCATTTGTCAAAAACAACTTTTGTTGCGAGTAGAATGTTATGGATGCTGAGTGTGTCATTGACCCCCAGTGTTTTCGAGAGAAGACTCAAGAATTCCTGCAATGGAAATGGCGTGAGGCCACATGCTATGCCACATACAACGAGGCTTACCTGCCAGGCGCTAGTTGCTAGTGCACGTCCTTGTCCTGGTTTTTGTGGCTTCTTCAGTTGAACCCAGAGCTTCCATGTTCATGCCAATGTCTCGTGCAGACCCGATTTGTAGCACGTTTCTTGCTTGACATTCTGCGCGTGGGAGATGTATATGATAGATCGGAGGGGCGAGTTGCCTTTTATCAGGCGGACAACTCTTGTCTTGAAGACTTTCTTCACCTCCTCGCCCACCATAATATCCACAACTATCTCTTGCATCGCCAAGCTAGAATGCTGCCCGGAGACGGCATAGAACCGGATGTTCTGATCGTCCAACACCTTCCTATTGATCAAGTCTGGAAACCTCATCTCGCCCTTCATTTTTTGGTAGTAGGGGATCACGTCTGCGATGTCGGGTGTTACTGGACTTGCCAGCATCTTCTGCTTCAATTTCTCCACCCACTCATCAGATACTAGCCTGTGGTTGTATTTGCTTTGGATGTCGATACGGCTCACGTCGATTGTATATACTTTGTTGGAATAGTAACAAGTACTATTATCTGCGACGATTTTTGCTGCCTCTTCTTGCTCTTTCTGCTCTTTGCGGCTCTTCTTTTTGGTGGGTGTAGTGTTCGAACCCGAGGCAATGGCATCACTGAGTAGCTTCTTTTTTGGAGCAGGAGAGTCGGACGTCGGCTTGAGCTTGACCACCCTTTTCTGCTTCGAGGTAGTTTCCAGATCGACCCCCTTCCCCTTTGCTTCGCGAACTGGAGTCACTCTCAACGGCTCAATGTTGGAATATAGTTTTTGAACATCGCCGTAGGTGAGGTCTGTGGATTCCATGTGATCTTCATAGACCCGCAGCGTCTTTGAAATTGTGGGCCTCCTAGACAACCTCTCCCTAGCTCCCTCTAGGAATTCCTCATAGCCGCTGCCCCCCTCCGGGAAGCCACTAGGATGTGCAAGGTGGATCTTGAAGGCAGACGCTGTCTCTACCACAAGTGCCAGTCCATATTCTTGCATGGAACTGCATGGAGTGTTTGTCACTTGGATGAGGATCCCCATGCATTCTTTTCTCCCACCATCTGTGTTGTACAGCCTCAGATCCTCGCCTTCCATCCCGAAAGTCCAACTGGTGAGCTCCTCCCCCTTCTCTGCATCCACATTGACAGTGGCTGGAAGAAGAATGCAATTCCTCGCCTGTTCAGAAATGCACAACAATTAGAGCTGACAGATGAAAAGCTAGTAGCTGGAAATAACGTGAGGCCACACGCCATTCACCACTGCATCAGATGTCTTGAGGCTGCATCCTAATATGGCGTGAGGCTACACGCCATCTGTAACCGGACTGCACTCGAGAGCCCAATTGGTGCATGCCAATGTTGCTACTGAATGGCATGTGGCCTCATGCAATTTTCTACTTGGTCTAAAAGACTTACCATTTGAAGCCGAATGGAGGCGTGACAACCGGACTCGCTGGCGAATGTGCACTGTGTGTGCAGCGGATCGTAGCAGCAAGGCTACTCTGCCACTTACAGTTGGAGAGTGGCGCTGAAATCTCCCGGGACGCCAAGTGGGCTGCGTGTGGGTGGCGGAGTGGGCGGCGGAGTTAGCGGCGAAGTTACAAACTGGGTGTGTCTTGAAGTGGACGCCGATGCACACGAGCGCGATGCGAGCGCGAGTGTGATGCAAGCGCGAGTGGACGCCGATGCACACGAGAAACCTGTAGAGAAGTGGGAGCGCGAGTGGGAGCGCGATGCGAGCGCGAGTACGAAGCAAAATGCAAAACCTAACCTCACACGCGCGAAATGTCACGACGGTTGGTAATCCCGCCACGTCATCATTTCTCGGACTTGGGCGCCACCATTAATTTCTGGATCGGCGCGCGCATGCGTGAAATCCAAAAGAAATCCGCAACGTCATCATTCCTCGGACTGCATGCACGCGAAATCCAAAAGAAAGATCATGATTGGGATATCATTTAATACCCTCGCTATATTTATACCATGCATGATTGGATATTCCAAAGCATCTTGTATTTCCAAAAATGCCAGATGTTCAGCTAAATAAATTGTCAGAGGATGACATTCAAGCATGTGGGCTCATACAATTTTGATCCCCAAAAATGCACCAAAAAATGCTCGGCGTCATCTAGCGTTATCTCTTGAATGGCGTGGGGCCGCATGCCATTTTCAGGAGCACATAGGAGTATATTCCTAGAATATTCTGACATGCGCGAGATTGTTTTGAGTTTCCTGGAGATCCAACCGTTAGATCGCAACTAGATTTTACAGAATGGTATACAATGTCTTTCTTGATGACCCTGCAAAGAAGCATCTCGATCGGACACCACATGAGACCACACGAGCCTTACAATGTTTCAAGGGCATTTGCCATAGATCCGACCGTTATTTTGCTCCAAGATTCTACAATTTGGTGTGCATTGACCTTTCCATCGACACTGCAAAGGGACATCACAATCAGATGCGGGATCACAAGAAACCAACTTCACTAACTCTGGTTTCACCAAGATCTACATAAGGAGTTATGAAATGAAAGGACCCTCTCTATTGAAATGTGTTTATGGTCCTAGGGGCATTGTGACATATCAAAGGATTTTGCATCAAGTTCTGTATTTGCATGTTTATCAAGCTACTGAATTGCTAAACCCTAAACCCTAAACCCTAACCCTAAACATGTGGCAAATGCTGCGTGAAGAAAGATGCCCTTTCTGGGCAAATGCTGTAAGAGGCAGATGCCGAGCAAATGTATCTCAGGCTAGCGAAGGGGACAAACGAAAGCTAGCTATAAACATGACGGGATGCAAATAGATTACTAGGCTGGTCCTGCGAAAATCAAAAACCATAATTGAAAACATTGAAAATGCAAAAAGAAAAGTTTATAATATTTTTGAATTTTAAGCAACCAAAGGAATGTAAGTAGGGCATGTGTTTGTAAGTTTAAAAATGCCTCAGCCATATAAATTCCCAAGTAAATAAAGCTATTTCTATTTTTGGTACAGGTAAACTTTATAGCGTGTGGGCTCATGCAATTTTGAACCCAAAAATGCACCAAAAGATGCTCGACTAGCATTATTCTTTGAATGGCATGTGGCCTTATATTGCCATAAATGGACGTACACACACAGCATAATTATTCCTTTACACGGCGAATAATCTTGGCGCGGATCGCTGACATGGCATGGTAAAGTTCGAATCACTGACATGGCACAGCTGGATGGAGGCAAGGACATGATGTGACAAAGTTCAACCTCCGACAGCAAAGTCTAGAAGCTACTCAGTTTGAAATTTGTCAGAGGAATCATAAGATCTGGTTTGTCAGAGGATTTGATGTGACATTCAAGCGTGTGTTATTTTTGAATTCTCGAACTCATTCCTAGGTCTATCATTTTTGTGCGCCGTGTTCTTGGTTCCGCTGAGCGCAGTGAGCGCTGCTGTGTAAGCGGCGTTGTGAGCTGTGGTTTA
>NW_003314605.1:13709-15404 GCF_000143415.4 Selaginella moellendorffii | reverse complement strand
TAATGTTAACAGTTGTACATACTTCAAAAGGTTTTTTTGGGAAGATGGGAAGCAAAGAAAAATTAAGAGATTTATGGCAAGAGTTGCAATGCAAAGGAATGTGAAAATATTTGTTTCACTATCATAATCTTTATATTACACTCTTAATCCTTATTACCTATCTGGGGATGGGGAAATCACTATCACAATTGATAAAAATGCTCTTGTTACTTTTGAAACAATAGTTCAAAGCAAAAGAAATGAAGAAACTAACAATACGGTGGAAAGCATTAAAAAATCTACTTCATAAAATGTTCTATAACATTTGTAATTTATATATTAATTTATATTGAAAACTCTATTGCCTACCTATATCACAATCCTCTCATATGAAAAGACCAAGGTACACTTTTGCAATGAATCCTCGATAAGAGATTTCGGGAGTTATTTATGGATAATAATAAAAGAAATTGAAATCTTTCAAAAGTCTTAAAAGTAATATCATATTAAAGAATCAACTCCATCTATATTTCTAAGATTGAAAGGAAATCTCACACGAGAGAATGATAGCGTGCCAATATGCTCTACCACTATAATATGGACTATTGATAAAAAGGTAAATGTTTTATCTAGTGTATCATTCCAAGTAGAGCAAAAGAAGAAAGCTTAAGCGAAACAGAATTACATTTAAACTTAAGCATCCAAAGAAGAAAAACCCAACCTAGGTAACGTTCGTTATAGATAAGTGTGAAGTAGTTATGAACTATTATAAAATCATGTAATATATAAATAGCACTTAGACGTGCTAGAAAGTAACCCCCACTCATTATTGTATGCATTTGCATTAAATTAACTATTTTTTCTCCTGCTTATGATTATATATGCAAAGTAGAGTTGAGAAAGTGACATATATTTATCCTTACTCATGCCTTTAAGGTTCAAGACTAAGTTCTTTTCTATTTTCTTCTCAATCTTCTTCACTTCTTTTCTTCTTCTACGTTCTTATCTTTGTTTGTTTATCACTATTTTGCAGGTAAGGGCAAAAATGTGAGTATAGGAAGAAAAAACTTTACTCACTTTTGACAACTATGGTGGGATACTCTTTCGTTTGAAAAATAACTAGGAGAAAATCATTTATAAATTTTAAATGTGCTTAGCACTAGGAATCACAAGTAAATCTCTTCAGTGATTACAGAGGCTCTAAGCCCAAACAACACTAATGTAAACAACTAAATTTTCCATTCTACTTTAGTCACTTAACCACACCTCCAACCACTTGGAGGAGTCTCACTCACAACCTCCATAAGTCCTATTTCAGACTTGGGCTTGCTAGCCCCGAGAATGGCGTCCCCGCCACTCTGACCTTTGCACTTGATCCAAGTGCTCCACGTGTCCGATCCTATGACCGACACCCCAAGGTACCACCGACATATCAGCCCGTTACGCTAAGGCCATGCCCCTTTACCTTGGTCACACCGGTGGTCTAACACCACCTGCATTATAGTCCCATTTCTCAAGAACTGGGCCATCCATCCATGAGTGATCATTCTATATCCACTCCTTAGCATCCTTAGGATGCCCACAGACATGGGGATTAGCCTTCCCCAATATCCCTTTTCCGATCTTCACCAAGTCCCTTTCTGCCCATGGCCGTGTTCACCAACACTGCCACTGGATCGAGGCCCACAGGCCTAACCACTAAGTCCCACGGTCCTA
>NW_003314605.1:8811-12846 GCF_000143415.4 Selaginella moellendorffii | reverse complement strand
GGACTCCATCTCGGGTCCATCTCGGACTCCATCTCAAGTCCATCTCGGACTCCATCTCGGGTCCATCTCGGGTCCTTCTCGGACTCTAGTTCGGACTCCAACTCAGGTCTATCTCGGGTCCTTCTCGGACTCCAGTTCGGATTCCAACTCGGGTCCATCTTGGGTCCATCTCGGACACTTCCACGTGTCATGTGTTAGTCCTTTTGGGTCTCTTTTTGGAGCCTCGTTTATTGCTCATTTCGTGCTCATTCCTCGAGCACTTCGTTAGAAGTTCCACTCCCGCTCTCGACCTTTCAAGTCGGAACTTTTGGGCCAAACATGTTACATTCGTTTGGCTTTCGCTTCGGCCACTACCACATGGCACCCTTCCGGCTCCACTTTGGGGCCTAGGGAATTTGTGTCTCACAACTTCACCACCCATAGACGAAGTTCGATGTCCTCATCGAACGGTAATCCCTTTTATAAAGTAACACCTATATGTATTACCGTTTCCATCTTTAGCCCCTGGCCAATATTTGTCTATGATTTGACACCGAAGGCTCACCATGCCTTGTCCATCCTCTAAGGAAGGTAGTCTCTCCAACTTAAAGACTAATTGGACCACATGTAGTGGTTCTCTCCTTTTATTAGTTTAGTTTTCGCTAAACCTCTTAGAGACCCTTCTCGAAGTCAATCCCACTACTCTTTCTCGAGTAGTCTCAATTTCCATCTATTGAACATTTGCACCTTGGAACTTTTATTCTTTGACTTCTGGAAGTCAATTTTCTAGGTGTCTCCAACACCTTGCATTGCACATATTGTGCAACTCCACTTCCCCATCCTAGGAAGTTCTTTACTTGAGGGCACCATCATCCTCTCTTTTATTTCGTGCCACCTTGGGCACTAAGTTCCATTTATCATACTTTGTGCTAGGGCTGTCCATGGCCCTATCATTTGGCTACCTTACCGCTCCCTCCCTTGGAGCTTCCACTTTCGCCAAATTGGAACAATTCGGAATCCATCCTTGGAAACACACTTCCTTTCCCGCAATTTGTTAGCGTCCAACACATTAGTGTTCCTTGCCTAACTTTGCCACTTGGATTCCTTCCAAAGGATTCCACGGCCCTATCTTGGCCACTCATCTTTTGCTCCTATCCGTTGATTGTTGCACCAAGCAACACTGAATCTCTACCTCCCTCCTTGAGGTATTCTTTTGATTCCATAGCAAAGGCTTTGCTTTGCCAAGACTAGAGTGTTCACCCCTAGTAAGTCTCTTTAGCATCTTCTGTTGTGGGCTTTATCCACGGCCCAACTTTGTGACCCTCCCATGGGTCTCTTTAGAGATTACTTTCCGTGGACACATTATGCCATCGCAATGACATAGCTCATTGCCCTAAGGTGCTTTTCCCACTTGGTCACCTTGACCAAGCCACACCATCATCAATAGCTCAAATTAACACTTTGAACTAGGAACCTTATTCCTTAACCCAAACAAGGACCTTGTCCTTATTTAGCCACAAGATCACCTAGTGATCTCACCTCGGCACCTTAACAGGTTTGCCAATAGGTACTAGGTCTTCCAAACCTTTAACTTGTTAACTACGACCCCAGGGGCATCCCCCACACTTGGCGGTGTGCCCAAGCCAGCCCTTCTGGCCAAGGGTCCATAGCAACTGAGACTGGGTGTCCCCATCTCATTCACCATATCCTTGGTGCCACTCACACCAAAGTGTTCAAGTTAGATATGCTGAGCCACGCTAAGCAATCTAACCATGCATCACGACTCTGAGGCATCCCTCACTTGGCGGTGTGCCTAAACCAGTCTCCACACTGAGAGTCCATAACCACCGAAAAATGAGTGTCCTCATATTCCAAACCATCACCATGCCCTAGTGATTTAGGACTCGAACCCAAGCACTAGAGGGTCGGGACTCGAACCCAACCTCCGTATATGCATCTACGGATGGCATCACACCGGATGCCTGGCGTGACTCCCCACGCTGGTGCACCAACTTATATTTAATGCACGCTACAGATCACAGCTTAGGAACCTAGTTCCTCCACACTGCCAAGTCCTCTCACCTGACAAGTCTGTGATCATGCATGGACTCCTCCATGCTTGGCCCTATGGCCCACCCTTTTTTGAAGTTATCACCTTCAACTAAGGTATTTGTTTCCCCGACTTGCCAATCTCGCTTGGCAAGTCCTCCGACCACTGTAACATGGTTCCTGCATAAGTGTGAAAGTCCTTGACCATCGACTTTTGTTCAAAGCCCTCTCTTTGAACACTTGGGAACTACTTCCCTACCCTTGATAGCCTTGCCTCATGGCAAGCTTCAAGACCACACTTCTGTTGCGCCACTCTGATTTCGCGCGTTCCATGAACCATTTACACTTGGCCTTTCTAGGTACTAAGTTACCTAGAATCGTCTTTGGGAACCTTGAAGGAACTCTGTTCCTTAGCTTGCTAAAGCCTCCCCTTTCGCAAGCTTTATAGTTGCTATATAGTCTAACATGGACAATTCCATATTTTAGACTCTCCATGGCATCATGGTTGCTAGCAACAACATCCTCGAGCACCGTCTTGATTCTCCACTCCTAACTTGCATAACCACCGTTGGATATGCCCTTCGATTTCTATGGTTTAGTTCTATCCCAATACTACTTGCTTTTTGGCCCCATATGTTTTCTTTGGTTATTCTCCTCCAGACTAGGAGGATAACTTTGCACATTTTACTATGCCTTAGCAAATATTCTTAGGGATGAACCTACCCGATAGCCTAGGGAGTGGTTCCTCAATCTTGGGCATGCTCACCTTATAATCTTACACATTGGGATTAACGTTGTTGCTTATGGGCCTTTACATGCCCATCACTAGCCTTGCCAAACTTTTTTTTTTTTTTTTTTTTGTTTTTGGCTTTGTCCAATTCGGGTAGACAATCTTCTCCTGTCTCCACAACCTTGGACATTTGGATAACATCTACTATCCATCATTCGCTAGAAACTTAGTCCCTTGGGCCTTATCTATTGTCCTTGCGACACGAAACACCACCTCCTGGTGTTCTAGAGTGTTTGGGTGTCCCAATGATGGCCTCCTAACAATGAGCATTCCCATTTACGACATTGATTTACTATATCGCAACATAAGCAATTTATGCTACGCCTCGAGGATAGGTCCATATCTAGGACCTTCCGATTCCAATACAAGCGGTGATATACTTCGCCACCAATAAGAGTCGGACTAAGGAACAGCTCCGATACCAAATTGTAAGCGACTAAATTTTCCATTTTACTTTAGTCACTTAACCACACCTCCAACCACTTGGAGGAGCGTGGACCACTTTTGAGCTCATGAGCTGGAAAGTTGAGCTCGCGAGTTGAGCTCAATTTTCAATTGTAATTTAATACAAATATTATAAATTTTAAAAAATTAAGGTTATAGAAAACCTAACTTTATACTATATTTTCATAACTCTCTACATTTTATATGGATAAAACTATTTTAGAGGAGGCTTCTTGTCCAAGAATTTAAATATTTATTATATATTATTTTATTTAAGTTCGTCAAAACATAAAATAAATGGTTCTAATGTTGGTAGTTTCAACTCTTGAAATCTTTCTCCTCATGGTAGTAATTCAAGGACTAGGAGCTGCAATATTCATCCCATTGCACAACACATTCAAAACATATAAAAGATGGAAAAAGAGGATAATGAGAATAATGATCATATATTGGAGATAAATGAAATGATAAAAGATGCAACAATTTAGGTGAAAAAGAATGCCCCCCTATTTGTTTTAAAAAATTACAATTTCGTGACTTTCAAGAAATGCCATATTTATTTCTAGCTTTTGGTGGAAATAGTGGCAACAATCAGTACAACAGTATATACACTCTTGCAATATATTGCAATATCATGGCCTTAAACTACTATGAAATATATTTTGAAATGGTAAAGATAGAAAAAAAAGACACACTAGTATTACAAATAGTATTGTAAAAAAAAAACCTTGGAAGTATACAAAATGAAATGAATGTTTTACTATTAATTATAT
>NW_003314605.1:2652-5471 GCF_000143415.4 Selaginella moellendorffii | reverse complement strand
TTCAAATAACCTCGGGCCCTCGGACCCGGAAACTGCCCGAGGTCAAGCTAGGCCTCGCCACCTCGGGCAGTTTCTGGCCTCGAGGGCCTGAGGTTATTCAAATAACCTCGGGCCCCCGGACCCGGAAACTGCCCGAGGTCAAGGTCCTGCTCGCCACCTCGGGCAGTTTCTGGCCTCGAGGGCCCGAGGTTATTCAAATAACCTCGGGCCCCCGGACCCGGAAACTGCCCGAGGTCAAGGTCCGGCTCGCCACCTCGGGCAGTTTCTGGCCTCGAGGGCCAGAGGTTATTCAAATAACCTCGGGCCCCCGGACCCAGAAACTGCCCGAGGTCGAGGTCCGGCTCACCACCTCGGGAAGTTTCTGGCCTCGAGGGCCCGAGGTTATTCAAATAACCTCGGGCCCCCGGACCCGGAAACTGCCCGAGGTCGAGGTCCTGCTCGCCACCTCGGGCAGTTTCTGGCCTCGAGGGCCCGAGGTTATTCAAATAACCTCGGGCCCCCGGACCCGGAAACTGCCCGAGGTCGAGGTCCGGCTCTCCACCTCGGGCAGTTTCTGGCCTCGAGGGCCCGAGGTTATTCAAATAACCTCGGGCCCCCCGACATGGAAACTGCCCGAGGTCGAGGTCCGGCTTGCCACCTTGGGCAGTTTCTGGCCTTGAGGGCCCGAGGTTATTCAAATAACCTTGGGCCCCCCGACCCAGAAACTGCCCGAGGTCGAGGTTCGGCTCGCCACCTCGGGCAGTTTCTGGCCTCGAGGGCCCGAGGTTATTCAAATAGCCTCAGGCCCCCGGATCCCCAAACTGCCCGAGGTCCAGCTCGGCCTCGCCACCTTGGGTAGTTTCTAGCCTCGGGTGAGCCCAATAATGCCATTAACATCATATTGAATCTTGTGGTTGAGTAAATTTGCAATACATTCGTAGGTATTGATTTGAAACTCCATCAACAATGCATGTTTTGCTTGAGCTCTATTACCCACTAGATAGTATTGTGACTGATTGCACAATAAGTAATGGTTATATGGTGGAGGTAGCATATAATTCTAGTAGATTGGTGTTTGCTATTAAAAAACATGATTTATTTAAACATTGGCTTAAAGTTACCTCTAACCTCAAGGAGGTAATTTATATTTATTAAAATTTCATTACATATTTAGTTTTGTTTTATATATCACAATCACCTTGAGTTTTTAGAGTTGGAGGTTTTAGAAGTCTATTAAAGTATGCAAAGGCTATGGCTTAACAAATGCAAAGTGAGCACAATCCCAATATAGATGGAGGTATAGAAGGAAATGACATGTTGATGATGACATAGAAGAAAGTTAAATGAATCCTTACTTGAGAAGAAAATCCTATCATATATCAAATCGTCAGTAATAGTGTCAATGTTAGTTATCAATGTTAATATCATATTCCATAATTGCAAATTGGTATTCTCACATGCAACCATCAATTTGTAATGTTTGTGTGTTGTCATCTCATCCTTCAATATCTTATCAACAATTATATGAAGTGATAACACTAATTATGTAGTAGTTGTGGCAATGCTCAAGAAAACTATAAAAGCCCTTAAAAATGTCCTGACCCAAGAAAAAAAAGGCATATTAGACATCTTAGAATTAAACTCTCAATTTGTTCATTAATTCCCACTATATCAAGAGTGAGATCTTCTATGGATTGGGTGTAATAGACTTCAACTTGAGGAAACTCCCCATCATTGACTTTGTCAATAGCCTAAAAAACCCATATTCTACACTGGGATGTTGTTCCTCACCATGAAGAAATAGTGGGTATGTGTTTATAATTTATTCTGGAATTTATGGTACATCCATTTCTACGCCCATTGTTAGGCAATTTAAGAAAATTTTGTAATGAAGACATTTGTCTGGTCCAAAAAAAAAGTAGCATATTAAACATGGAATATAATAGCATTTTGGGCTTTTAAGTAGTCTTGCCATACCAAGAGCAAAATCTGGCAAAAACATGTGGCATTGCTCTTGAAGCATTGGAGGTAATCACTCTTTAGTAACAATATTCAAAATTTTGTATACAGGGAGCTTTAGTTTGACTTTATAAAAACCTTTAATAGAAAGAAGATTGTAATATGGTTATGGTGGAGATGAATGTGGAATGTTGGTAAACCTTAGGGATGAAGGTAGAAACTAATATGAGATGTTAGGGACTTATAGACGAGTAGTAATGACTTTCCTTTGAGCCATTTCTATATTAAAGTTTTTTGGAGCATAAAGATAATAAAAATACTATAATAACTAACTTTTTTGGCATTTATATATTAATTTTTAGTCTTGGGAATAAGGTTTATTTATTATGACACTAATAATACTCAGATTCTTGAAATGTCAATCTCAGAAATGAGATTTCAAAATCATAGTCTATTTATGAATAGAAGAGCTTCTAGAATTCTAGATACACATGCTAGAATATTTATCATTTTAATGACCATCTATATATTTTTTTTTCTACACTTGAACTTTCTAGAAAAATACACAAGGAAATATAAATTATATTATAGTAGCAGAGTATGCAAGCACACAGGCCCACATGCATTCTCTTATATGAGATTACCTGTCAATCTTGGAAATGTAGATAAACTTGATTCTTTGATGTGATATCACTTTTGAGTCTTTTAAAATATTTTGATTTCTATTATTATTGTTCACAAATGACTCTCGAAAAATGCTAGTGGGGATTCATCCCAAAAATATACCTTAGTTTTCTCATATAGGAGGATTGTGCTATAGGCAAGTAAGTAGAGTTTTTTATATGAATTACTATATAATGGTCTTTACATTCTAATAAGGA
>NW_003314605.1:0-849 GCF_000143415.4 Selaginella moellendorffii | reverse complement strand
AATCCAATAAACATGTTTTATACAAACTTATCTTCTCTTTCTTTACCTCAAAAGAATACTAGCTTAAGTGCTTACTTTTTAAGAGATTCATTATTGGGATGTATGTGAGGTCCTCAAGTGGTTGGTTCTAATTAAAAAGATAATATTAAAAGGCAACAAAAATAAAGAAGAAATAAGAGGCTTCATCTCTTCTAACCACTCTATCCCACAAAAGGAAGTAATACATTTTGCCCTTGTAAATGGCACAATATAAAGGAAAATTCTTGCAAAACCAACACTTGAATCCAATAATAATGGTGTCATAGGCAAGAGGATTGATTATAGACATTTCAAAAAATATAAAATTTCTATAGCTATTTTGATTACATGTTTCATCTATGTAATCCAAATGCTTACAATAGTAAACTATAGACACTATTCCTTCAAAATGCTAAAGGTGTGTGGTCTTGATTTTACACCAATTTTAAACATTTTACTTGGTCTCCATCCCTTTTCATTTGGAACTAGTGTTGTTGATAAGAGGTTTTAGATCAAAGAAGATATTGTTGTTGTAGCAAGATGGAAGCTCACTCATGGGTATATATAGAAATAAGTGTATCTTAACTGAGAAGTGGGAAAAGTGGAAAACATTACTAATACCTTTGAATATTACTGAAGATGGAGCTCATGAATTTAGGGCTAACACTAGCATAGTTTTTCCACTTAAATTGGAAGAGGAGGAGAGGATGATGACTAACTCTTTCTTCACATTCACTTTAGCTTAAACACTTTGATTGGAGATCCATAAACTTGAATCTCTATAAAGTTCGGTTTATGTTTTATCTTTCTACCCTTGCCAACACTAGAAAG
>NW_003314604.1:0-9473 GCF_000143415.4 Selaginella moellendorffii | reverse complement strand
CACACTAATAGAGTAGGGAAGAGGGAAAGAGAGCTGGAGAGATTTCTGATCCGCAAGAACAAAAGTAGCCGGCAAATCCACAGAGCCTAAAGAGTGAACGAGAATCGCGACTTAACAGCATTGGAGCAATCGATCTCTTTCACAACAACAGGCTCGGATATAAGTTCGACCATCAGGAATGCCGCCGTACCCGGATCGTACGGCGATGCTATCAAACAGGTCCTTGGCCTCGTTCACAAGTCCAGCTTTACCACTGTGATCTTCCTTGGAAACCAACTCCATCGATCCAAAGTATTGACAGGCCTCTTTCAAATGACCTGAGTGGCTCAACGCTCTGTAAGAATGCTCATAAATGTTCGACTAACACCCTCCAATTGAGAATGTAAAGGAGAGTCTTGGGGCTCTGTGTGCATCCTGGGAATATCCCTGAAGCAGCGAAGTCCACAACACAATGCTTTCGACCGGCGCAGCGTCAAGGAGCTTCTTAGCATCGCTTCATGTCCATTTCGGGCATATGCGTGCTCCACAATTGGTGTCAACTCGATTTCCTTCTCTGCTGGATTCGAGGAAAGCCACACTAGTAGAGTTAGCGAAAAGAAAGAGAGAGGGATAGAGCAGGATTTTATCATGAAAGCGTGAACACCAGCCAGCAGAGCCTGTCGCTTCCAAAAAGAGTAAACGAAAATCGCGAATTCACAGCAGCAATGTCCTGGACCGTTTCATTGGGCAATCGATCTCTTACAACCAGGTCGCTAATCACTTGACTCGGATATCAGGAATGCCGCCACCGCCACCTTACCCTGATCCTAGCATGCTATAAAAAGGTTCATTCACAAGTCCAGGTCTACCAAGAACGTAAATCATGTCTGAAAACACAAAATAATCAAACTCCATTGAACCAGGCCGGAGTGGCTCAATGCTGTAAGAATGCTCACATAAATGTTACTTAGTCCTGACTAACACCCTCCAAATTGAGAATGTAAAGGAGAGCCTTGGATGCCGCGAATGGGCATATGCTGTGTCTCTGGTGGGCATCAAATTCATTATGATTTGTAGTTAAGGATGGCAAGCATGACATTCCACGTCACTCCGTAGCGATACGGCATCGATTCCAACAGCTTCCTTGTCGTCAACCAGGCGAGGGTGTGTCATGTTTGACACAATACCCCACATGGAACGTTAGTGCCTTGCTCGTGGTACAAGATACCAGGTCATCTGGTCATGGAGATTCCCATCCTGGGCATATGCTGTGAGCAGAATCGTCCACGAACGAGACCAAGTCCTCCTGTGGCATCTCTCTAAGTGTGCTGCCAAAATTCTATATTCTGGGGATGGGAATATGCTCTAAGCATCTCATTCCAAGAGACACTCTCATTCATTGCATCAACGATCCCTTTTGCCAATGCCAGATGCCCATCCTGGGAATACCCCTGAAGCAGCTAAGTCCACGTGGGCATATGACTGTATCTTTCCGCCACTGTGCCTTGGCACGTGTCTCAAGTACATTGCACGTCTCCTAGCCCACGTTATTCATGCAAGGCCTGTCTAATAGCATAAATACATGTCTTCCTCCACTCTATATACATACCACTCTCTGTAGCTATCTTTGCAGCAGCACAGTTTAGTCCCTGCGTAGCAAATCCCATGGAGAAGGCAGCAAAGATCACTTTTGTTCTCACACTCATAGTTGCAATTTCATTTGCCTCACTCGAGTCCACCAATGCTGTTGAGATAGCTCCCAACACAAAGTTTGTGCCAGCTTCTTCTCTTCTCTCATACTTCAGGAGCCTGAAAGAGCTGGAGTGCATGCCGCACTCTCAATGCTGCCCCGACTCCAAGCCCTGCCCATCAGAGGACCAGGAGTGTAAGATCTGTGCCCACACTTATCCTGCACTGTGCTTCTGCACGGACAAACCTGAGCTTAACAAGCTGATGCTGTAATCTGGAGGTATGACTTAATTCGTGTTTCTTTATACTCAGTGCTAATCATTTGTGTGTCCTAGAAGATGGGCGACTTGCTGCACACCTTCTGACCTGAAGAATGGAGTAATAAATGTTTTTATGTGCTAAAACTATGTGATTTTGGGCATTTTCCGCTTTGCAAATGATCTAGTAGTGGTTATTTCTTTGATAGCCACGACATGTACTGTGTCATTCACTACTGGTAATAATAAAAAAACTCTCAAGCTTGTTTGAGAGTTGACAACTACAACGATGTGTCAGTCTTAACTGTGACGTGTCTGCACGGTCTGGGTCTAGGGCTATGTCTTCTAGGGTTTTACAGGTGGCGGTGAGGATTGAGAGCGTGAGCCCGTCGACAAGGCTGTGGATTTCGCGAATTACTTCTGCACCTACTCGTATCTCTATCACCAGAAGGATATGCTGTCGGATCGGTGGATGCCTATCACTCGGCCGTGTTTAAGAACAAGCGCCATTTCCAGGGAAAGGTAGGAGATCTCTCTTCTTATTCTTGGCATTCTAGTGTTTCGATCGATGGTTTTGGATCGAGCAGACTGTCTTGGACGTGGGGACTGGGAGTGGGATTTTGGCGATTTGGTCGGCGCAAGCCGGTGCTAAGAAGGTGTACGCGGTGGAAGCTACAAACATGCCTCGCCACGCGCGGAGCTTGGCGAGCGCCAATGGAGTGAGCCTGTGGAAGTGATCGAGGGGTCGATTGAGGATGTTTCCATTCCCGAGAAAGGTGAGTGTTGTTTCTTTTTCCCTTGCGTTTTTCTTTCCTTTTCGTTTGTGTTTCTTCGTCTCTTTGCTGAAGGGACGGTGTGTGTGTGTGTGTGTTATGCGATGCGACTATATACCAGGGCTGTTTTGTGCTGAGCAGTCGATGTGATCATCTCCGAGTGGATGGGCTACTTCCTTGTTCGTGAATCTATGTTTGATTCGGTGATTTATGCGCGTGATCGTTGGCTCAAACCATCTGGATTGATGTATGTAGTTTTGGATTTGTCTCCTTTTTGTACACTGGCTCACTCAAAATCTTTTTTGTTGCTCAGGTATCCCAGCTATGGTTTGCTCCCATAAAGACCAAACTCGTAGAGCAAAAGAATCAAGCGTATCAGAAATCACTGGCAGATTGGAGCTACTTTGCTCAAGGGCTAAACGAGGCGTATGGTGTTGATATGAGCACCCTGACAATGCCATATCACGAGGAGCAAAAAAAATACTACTTACAGGTAAAATGTCTCTAGACTACCTAGACTACCTAGCTAAAAACGATGTTTTTGTTTCACTTCCAGACGTCCTTATGGTCGAACTTATATCCGGGTCAAGTGATTTCCACTCAACTCAACTCATATCAAGCAAAGATACATGGATTTGCAGCTCTTATGTAAAGACGTTGGAAAGCTCGCTCGCTCTGTTTAGTTTTTGTTACTACTTCCCTTTTGGACTAAGTAGCACTTGACAACAAGCTTTTCATCTGGCAGCATCCGACTTGACTTGAATGTATTGTCGTTGGCATCTGTCAAATAGAAAGTGCCATTTTCTTCACTGATATAGAACGCTGCCTGGGGCTCCAAGTCCCTGACATCCAGATGCAAACCAGTGGGAATTTCATCAATTTCACGGGCCACCATGACAGCAACTCGAAAGTAAGTTCGAGAGGTAAGCTTGATCCTCAAACTTCTCCCAGCTTCACACCATAGATCATCCTGAACCTGTCACGACGAACAACAATATAGTCAGTGCCATTGGTGATCTGGACCTTTGTGCTCGCAGCACCCATGTATCCTCTATTCCTTCCTTCTGTTTACCCACGAAGACTTTTAATACCTGGAGCTGAGGAGGAATAGTATGAAAACGAAATAGTTAATATTCACTTTTAAAAGCCATGAAGAGCTGCTAGCCTCGTTCAGAAGTCCAGCTTTACCAAGATCATCAATCATACACTGTGATCTTCCTTAGAAACCACAACATAATCGAACTCCATCGATCCAAAGCATTGACAGACCTCTTTCAAAGGCTCAACGTTCTCTAAGAATGCTCATAAATGTTCGACTAACACCCTGAATGTAAAGGAGAGTCTTGGGGCTCTGTGTGCATCCTGGGAATATCCCTGAAGCAGCGGAAGTCCACAACACAATGCTTTCGACCGGCGCAGCGTCAAAGAGCTTCTTAGCATCGCATATGAGTGCTCCACAATAGTTTAATCTGCAATCATGCCTTAGTGTCAACTCGATTTCCTTCTCTGCTGAATTCGACGAATTCCCCTGGAAAGCCACACTAGTAGAGTTAGCAAAAAGAAAGAGAGAGAGGGATAGAGCGGGATTTTATCATGAAAGCGTGAACACCAGCCAGCAGAGCCTGTCGCTTCCAAAAAGAGTAAACGAAAATCGCGAGTTCACAGCAGCAATGTCCTGGACCGTTTCATTGGGCAATCGATCCCTTACAACCGGGTCGCTAATCACTTGACTCGGATATCAGGAATGCCGCCACCGCCACCTTACCCTGATCCTAGCATGCTATAAAAAGGTTCATTCACAAGTCCAGGTCTACCTGTCTGAAAACACAAAATAATCAAACTCCATTGAACCAGGCCGGAGTGGCTCAATGCTGTAAGAATGCTCACATAAATGTTACTTAGTCCTGACTAACACCCTCCAAATTGAGAATGTAAAGGAGAGCCTTGGATGCCGCGAATGGGCATATGCTGTGTCTCTGGTGGGCATCAAATTCATTATGATTTGTAGTTAAGGATGGCAAGCATGGCATTCCACGTCACTCCGTAGCGATACGGCATTGATTCCAACAGCTTCCTTGTCGTCAACCAGGCGAGGGTGTGTCATGTTTAACACAATACCCCACGTGGAACGTTAGTGCCTTGCTCGTGATACAAGATACCAGGTCATCTGGTCATGGAGATTCCCAGCCTGGGCATATGCTGTGAGCAGAATCGTCCACGTACGAGACCAAGTCCACCTGTGGCATCTCTCTAAGTGTGCTGTCAAAAAATTCTATATTCTGGGGATGGGAATATGCACTAAGCATCTCATTCCAAGAGACAATGTCCCCTCATTCATTGCATCAACGATCCCTTTTGCCGATGCCAGATGCCCATCCTGGGAATACCCCTGAAGCAGCTAAGTCCACGTGGGCATATGACTGTATCTTATCCGCCACTGTGCCTTGGCACGTGTCTCAAGTTGCACGTCAACTAGCCCACGTTATTCATGCAAGGCCTGTCTAATAGTATAAATACATGTCTTCCTCCACTCTATATACATACCACTCTCCTGTTGTTGTTATCCTTGCAGCAGCACGGTTTAATCCTTGCGAAGTAAATCCCATGGACAAGGCAGCAAAGATCACCCTTGTTCTCACACTCACTGTTGCATTTGCATTTGCCTCACTCGAGTCCACCAATGCTGTTGAGATAGCTCCCAACACAAAGTTTGTGCCGGCTTCTTCTCTTCTCTCATACTTCAGGAGCCTGAAAGAGCTGGAGTGCATGCCGCACTCTCAATGCTGCCCCGACTCCAAGCCCTGCCCATCAGAGGACCAGGAGTGTAAGATCTGTGCCAAAATTTATCCTGCACTGTGCTTCTGCACGGACAAATCTGGGCTTAACAAGCTGATGCTGTAATCTGGAGGTATGCATAACTTATCTCATGTTTCTTTATACTCAGTGCTAAGCATTTATGTGTCCCACAACCACTTAGTTTTAACACATAAAGACATTTGTTCCTCCATTCTTCATAAGTCGCCCGTCTTCTGTATTTTCCGCTTTGCAATTGGTGCATTAGTGGCTGTTTCTTTGATAGCCACGCACTTCGCTACTGATAATAATAATAATAAAACTCTCAAGCTTGTTTGAGAGTTGACCTGTTTGAACGATAATGTCTTAATGGTGACGTGTTAGTACGGTATGGTGACGTGTCTGTACGGTCTGGGTCTAGGGTTTTGGATCTATGTCGTCTAGGGTTTTACAGGCAGCGGTGGCGGTGAGGATGGAGAGCGCGAGAGGCGGCGCGCCCGTCGACAAGGCGGTGGATTTCGCGAATTACTTCTGCACCTACTCGTATCTCTATCACCAAAAGGATATGCTGTCGGATCGGGTGAGAATGGATGCCTATCACTCGGCCGTGTTTAAGAACAAGCGCCATTTCCAGGGAAAGGTAGGAGATCTCTCTTCTTACTCTTCTTGTTTCAATCGATGGTTTTGGATCGAGCAGACTGTCTTGGACGTGGGGACTGGGAGTGGGATTTTGGCGATTTGGTCGGCGCAAGCCGGTGCTAAGAAGGTGTACGCGGTGGAAGCTACAAACATGGCTCGCCACGCGCGGAGCTTGGCGAGCGCGAATGGAGTGAGCCACATTGTGGAAGTGATCGAGGGGTCGATTGAGGATGTTTCCATTCCCGAGAAAGGTGAGTGTTGTTTTCTTTTCCCTTGCGTCTTTCTTTCCTTCTCGTTTGTGTTTCTTCGTCTCTTTGCTGAAGAGACAGTGTGTGTGTGTGTGTGTGTGTGTTATGCGATGCGACTATATACCAGGGCTGTTTTGTGACTTTCGTGCTGAGCAGTCGATGTGATCATCTCCGAGTGGATGGGCTACTTCCTTGTTCGTGAATCTATGTTTGATTCGGTGATTTATGCGCGTGATCGTTGGCTCAAACCATCTGGATTGATGTATGTAGTTTTTGATTTGTCTCCTTTTTGTACACTGGCTCACTCACAATCTTTTTTTGTTGCTCAGGTATCCCAGCCATGCTCGTATGTGGTTTGCTCCCATAAAGACCAAACTCGTAGAGCAAAAGAATCAAGAGTATCAGAAATCACTGGCGGATTGGAGCTACTTTGCTCAAGAGCTAAATGAGGCGTATGGTGTTGATATGAGCACCCTGACAATGCCATATCACGAGGAGCAAAAAAAATACTACTTACAGGTAAAATGTCTCTCTTTTTCTCTAGACTACCTAGCTAAAAACGATGTTTTTTTTTCACTTCCAGACGTCCTTATGGTCGAACTTATATCCGGGTCAAGTGATTGGCGACCCGGTTGTTGTTAAAGAGATCGATTGCTCCAATGCAACGCTCCAGGACATTGCTGCTGTGAAGTCGCGATTTTCGTTTACACTTTCTGGAAGCGATAGGCTCTGTGGATTTGCCGGCTGGTTTGACGTTCACTTTCGGGTCCGCTTTCGTTCTTTGCGGATGATGAAATCTCTCCCGCTCTCTCTCTCTTTTCCTTTTCTCTAACTAGTGTGGCTTTCCAGGGGAATGCGTCGAATCCAGCGGACAAGGAAGTCGAGTTGACAACCTCTCCAAGTGACACTGATACAACACACTGGGGCCAACAGGTGCTTTGAAGCGTTTCTCTTTGCTACTGCTAGTGAGACTTATTTTTCTCTCGACAGGTTTTCCTTCTCCAGCCTCCACTGGTGATCGAAGACGGCGATGTAGTCCAAGGCTCGATCGAGATCACACGCTCCAAAGACAATCACCGGCTCATGGATGTCAAGATCACTCACGAGCTTCGCTCGTCGGGAGAACAGTTTTATCCGGCAACGGTTTGCAACTTCTTTATCGAGTGAAAACTAAGATTTTCCTGATTCTTTCAAGCAAAACTATAGACATTGACACTCACGAAAGGGTACATGACTTTTAAAAGTGAATATTAACTAATTCGTTTTTCATCCTGGTACTAAAGTTTTCGGGTAAAATAAAGGATGGATGCTGCTATCCAAAAGTGGCACTTTTAGACAAACAATCGTGAAAGGTTTAATGATCCATAGATGATCTATGGCCCCCAAAAGTTGCTAAGTTTGAGGATCAAGCTTCCCTCTCGAACGTACTTTCGAGTTGCTGTCATGGTGGCCCGTGAAAATGATGAAATTCCCACTGGTTTGCATCTGGATTGGAGCCACAGCCAGCTCGCACTGCGTTCCATATCGGTGAAGACTGGTACTTTTTGTTTGATTGATGCTAATGACAATACAATCAAGTCAGGGCGGATGCTGCCAGATGAAAAGCTTGTTGTCAAGAGGGAAGTAGCAACAAAAACCAAACAGAGCGAGCGAGCTCGATTAAATGCCTTATCTTTACATTGGTAGATATCTAAAATATAAACGCCTGTATTGAAGCAGAAATCCCCAGTTGAACTCTCTGAGACTCAAAAAAAGGAGAAACATCCCAAAGTGTCGGGGAATTGAACACGGGTTTATACCGTGGCAGGGTACTATTCTACCAGTAGACCAGCAGTCATGTTGGCTGCCATGGTCACACAGAGAAAAACAACAAAGATTGATGCTTGATGTATTATCTTCAATTTCACAAATTTTGTGTCTTAGTGAATTGAACAGACTTGGATCACCTCATGGCTATCAAAGAGATAGGCACTTCACAGCCATTAATGGGCACATAAAGAAATTATTACTCTACTCTTCAGATCAGAAGGTGTACAAAGGTAGACCATCTTCTGGGACACACAAATGCTTAGCACAGAGTATAAAGAAACATGAGATAAGTTATGCATACCTCCAGATTACAGCATCAGCTTGTTAAGCTCAGGTTTGTCCGTGCAGAAGCACAGTGCAGGATAAGTGTGGGCACAGATCTTACACTCCTGGTCCTCTGATGGGCAGGGCTTGGAGTCGGGGCAGCATTGAGAGTGCGGCATGCACTCCAGCTCTTTCAGGCTCCTGAAGTATGAGAGAAGAGAAGAAGCCGGCACAAACTTTGTGTTGGGAGCTATCTCAACAGCATTGGTGGACTCGAGTGAGGCAAATGCAAATGCAACAGTGAGTGTGAGAACAAGAGTGATCTTTGCTGCCTTGTCCATGGGATTTGCTTCGCAAGGATTAAACCGTGCTACTGCAAAGATAACAACAACAGGAGAGTGGTATGTATTATAGTGTGGAGGAAGACATGTATTTATGCTATTAGACAGGCCTTGCGTGAATAACGTGGGCTAGGAGACGCTCAATGTGCTTGAGACACGTGCCAAGGCACAGTGGCAGTCACCGTGGACTTCGCTGGTATCAATGCCTGAGATGCTTAGAGCATATGCCCATGCATAGAATATAGAATCTTTGGAAACCAAAGATGCACCAGGCAGTCGTGAACGATTCTGCTCACGACATATAAGTGCCTGTAGGAAAACTCAAGCTGATCGCAGGCAGCCGGACTTCTTATTTGATAGCATGTCCTATGCTCGTTCACTCTTTGGATTTGCCAAAGACAACCTCTCCAGGTGGGGACAACAGCTTTTCTCTCTCTTTGTGATCGATAGGTTTTCCACTAGTGATTGAAGACGGTGATGTTATCCAAGGCTCGGTCGAAATCACTCGCTCCAAAGGCCACCGGTTTCGGTCAAGATCACGAGCTTTGCTTGTCGGGAGAACAGTTTTATTATTCGGCCACGATTCCTCTAACATAAAGGGTAAACACCCCAAGTTAATTCCTCTTACTAAAGTCTTCGTAGGAAACAGAAAGGATTCATGGGTGCTGCGAGCACAAAGAT
>NW_003314603.1:0-9525 GCF_000143415.4 Selaginella moellendorffii | reverse complement strand
CCCGCCCAGCTTCACAGACTTCACCAGACCAGCACCATTTTCGCCATACTGACCGATATTCACAACACCAATATATCCCACATTTGCTTCCAACATCTACCGAAGCCCACTATCAGCAAGACCTTTCGAACACGCTTTCAACTTCAATGCGCTGACGAGACAACAACTCGACTTCACCAATTATAGTCGCACTCCGATATACTCAGTCAACAGCAGTAAAGATGAACAACCTGAATTGTCCAATAGTCAAGCACTCGACGTCAACAACTCACACCAAACTGCTGAACAGCTCCAATCATCCAACAACAACGAGATCGACAAACCAATCGTCGACGACGACAACAATCTTCCACAGAAACCACAATCACCACACAACTATACATTCGAAGAACTCTTTGACAATTTAGAAGAACAACCACAACCAAGACAACATAACTCTGACAAATATGTCAACAACAAGTTTGAGCACCATCTTCCAAAAATCAACACCGGCAAGCAACTCGACACCGACGACGACGTCGATGACACACCCAAAAATAGTCCCAACATAGAAGAAAAAACAGAAAAGAGTCCACTAAATAACAACAACAATTCACCACCTTCTTCTTACACCAACTTTGCTATTGACCCCGACAACCCCTTGCTACAAATCACCTTAGGACTCCATGGTGACAACCTAACAAAACAACCTCAACAATACCAACATTACTACCAACAGCACATGGCAGTCACTACCGCCGTCCCCAACATACCTGTCGGAAGACACGTCTCCTATCCACTATTTCATGGTCTGAAGTCAGAAGATGCCAAGAAACATGTTGAACAGTTCTGAGAAGCAATCCGAATCAACAGCCAGACGACTGAACTTCCATACTATTTCTGATGTACCCTTTCGAAAGAGAGCCAGCAAATGGGCTCAAACGCTTCCTCAAAATACAAGTTTTGACGACCTCGCACTCAAGCTCGTAGACCGATTCAAGTCTTCCCTCACTCAAAGCCAACGACTTCACAAGATCCAAAAACTCAAGTAGAAGTCTGGTCAATCCATCGACAACTACACTCAAACCTTCACTCAACATGCCAGCAAATGCGGCAACAGTGCCACCGAAACATTACTTTACCAATGGTACATGCAAGGACTCCAACGATCCCTCTAAGAAGCGGCAACGCACATCAACGTTGCCACTTATCTCGAACTCACAAGAGCCCATCAAGATGTTCAAGCTCGACGAATGACAGCACAAGTAGATGACACAGATAACTCAGATTCTGATAGTAGTTCCAACGACAACTCCGAGATGAACTCGGAGAAAGCACCAAGTCAAAACTTCGGAAACTCAAGAAAACAATCGACAAGCTCAAGGGAAAAGCCAAGGCCGACATCAAAGAATTTCGATCTAGAATTTGGTGTACTAAGTGCAAGAACGAAGGACATCCGGCAAGTGACTACAAGCTCCAAATCTCCAAATGCCAGATCTGTACCAAAGAAGGTCATGATGCCAAAGCTTGCAGATTTTGAAATTCTCTAGAAGTTTGACAAGTCTCGAACTATCCCCGACAGCAATTTCGAAAACCATATCCAAATCAATACTTCAACAATTACCAGCCACCACCTCCGACAAACTGGAGACTGCTGAGAAACAACTTCCAACACCAGAGTCGACAATAGAATGATCAACCTCGCTACAACAATTACAACAATTACAACAACAACTACAACAACAACTACAACGATCAACAACACCCGCCGAATTGGAACTACCCAGCAAACCGAGACAACTACAACCAAGGATACCAACAATACCCAAGATACCAAAACCGAAGATACCAAGGCCAAGGTTATCAAGACCATGGCTACCAAGGCAACTGTAACAACCGAGCATGGCAACCTCGACTTCAAAACCAAGGCGGTCCGCCGAGACTTGGTCCACCGCCTCCTCGACAACAAGATCAGAACCAGCAGCAACCACCAACAACAAGGATGGTCGAGACCGACAAACTACCTTATGCCAACAATGATGACTCAGATCCTCAAGTCATGGCAGTACAAACCCAAGCACAAATTCGAGCAGAAAAACAACAACAACCAGACAGAAATTCCGGAGATAGTAAAGAGAAAGGCCCTGAGAGCCCGACAAAACTCCAGGAATGGGAAAAGAAGCAGAAGTTAGCCGCCAAAATACAACGGCAACTCGCTCTACAACCACCCGAATTAGTGATTTTAGACTCCGACAATGAAGCTCAACCATCACCAGCTCGACAACAATGCCAAGACTCAGTACCAGAAAACCGACAGACAAATCGTCCAACATTGACACTGACACCAGAACACAATTCGGCAAACTTCGACAAAATCCAAGAAGTAGCAGAGACTATCCTCAACCAAAATATTCAGATCACCATCGGCCAACTGTTGAAGATTGCACCCTACCTCACCAAACAGCTCACCGATCTAACATCTACACCGACCAACACTTTGACAGACTCGCCCACACTCAACTCGACACAGACAGCTGTTGATACATTTCGAACTGAGATTCAACCAGGCGATTGTGACAATGATGTTCCGACAATTAACCTACGACTCGACAAACACCTTGTTTGAGGAGCCATAATTGACGGCGGCTCTAGCGTTAATATTATTGAAGAAAGTCTTGTTCAACAACTCAACATCGGCCCAGTCCACCCAGCACCTTTCAATGTCCGAATGGCCGACCACCGATCTATTCAACCCAAAGGCATCATCCGAAAAGTCAACCCCACCATTCAAGGTGTCGAAATACCAGTCAACTATGTCGTCCTCAAACTACCGGAGCAGACCAATGGATGCTCGATTTTCCTCGGTCGACCTTGGCTCCGAACTGCCCAAGTTTATCAAGATTGGCCCAATGACAATCTTATCCTTTGCAGACCAGACGGACCGAAGACTATGTCGACAAAAGCGACCAAATCGCTGTCCAGCCACAACTGATCTATTGACTTGGAAGAATATAATCTCAAAGATGGCCTCGACGACTATGAAGAACAACAAATTCTCAAAGCCTACCCCGATCTCGAACCTTTGGCCAAGATCGACCTCTTCCGAATTGTCGCCGACTTCCAATGAGAACGACCCCCGATTACATCAACACTGAAAAATCCAGTCACTCGAGATACAAAACTCGAAGCGCCACCGGCATTCACAGTCGACAACCACAACAAAGTTGCCCACATTCCGTCAATTCCAGCTGACCAAAAACTCGAAAAATTCAGCCTTGCCAATGACGGCAACGAACACTACATTGTACTCGGCCACTGACATCTCGGCAAGTTTTCGAGACAAAGGCATCAATCTTCTCCGAAAGAAGAAACACTTGTTCGCTTGGAGTTATCGAGACCTTAAGGGAATTTCGCCAAAACTCAGCCTTCACACCATCACCCTTCTTCCAGACTCAAAACCAAGAAGACAAGCAGCCTACCGGATGAATCTGAATCTAGTGGAACAAGTAAAGAAAGAACTCAACAAGCTTCTCCCCCGATTCAGAATCCGATTTGGCTTTCACCATTGGTGGTTGTGCCGAAGAAAAATGGCAAACTTTGAATCTGCGTCAACTATAAACAGCTCAATGACGCCACTGAAAAATATGTTTTCCCGATACCATTTACCAACGAAATTCTTGACGCAGTCACCGGACACGAGATGTACTCCTTCCTCGATGGTTTCTCTGGCTACAACCAAATTTACATTGCCGAAGAAGATCAGCACAAGACAGCATTCATCAGTCCATGGGGAGCCTATGCTTACCGACGAATGCCTTTTGGACTCTGCAACACCCCATTCACCTTCCAAAGGCTCATCACCAACACTTTCCGAGAATACCTCACTGACTTCATGAGAGTCTTCATGGATGACTTCAGCGTTTTCAGCTCGGAAGATCAACATCTTGAATGCCTGGAGAAATGCCTCAACAAGTGCGAGGAGAACAAAGACATTGCACTCAACCCCGACAAAGAACTTCAGCGCTTCCTTGGCAAAGTCGGATATCACCGATGATTCATCCACAAGTACGCTCACATTGCCAAACCACTCACCAATGGACTGAAGCAACCTGGGTTGACGACGTATTCAGTTCCTTGAACTCAGCAAAAGTTCCAGAACAGTACACTACGTCCGACCAAAAGAAGACTTTTGTTGCTAAAACCCAACGATACTCACTAATCAGAGGCACGCTCTACATACTAGGAATTGACAACATTCTTCGCCGATGCATCAAGCTGCCAAGCAAAACTCAAATCATCAAGGAAGCTCACAATGGACCTTCTAGCGGACACTTCAGCATTGACACCACAACTTGGAAGATTCTTCAAGCCAGCCTATGGTGGCCGACACTCTGGCATGACACTGAAGAATTCTAAAAATTCTGCGACACATATCATTGACACCGATTACTGCCAAAAAACTCAGACTCAACAACTCAACCCAACATTCCCAATGGCACCATTTCAGAAATGGGGACTCGACTTTGTCGGACCCCAAGTCAGCACCCGTCAACGAAATCAGTACATCATCATCACCACCGATTACACTACCAAGTGGGCCGAAGCAATACCTCTCCGACATGCCACAGCGAAAGCAACAGCAACATGCAGTTCGAGAAAGGCTTCAGCAACTTGAACATCTCGACGAACTCCGACTCAACGCCCTCTGGACACTTCACGCCATCCAAAAACAGAGAAAAGCTCGGCATGACTGACAAGCATCCCGGTATAACATTCCCAAATACAACGTTGACGATCATGTTCTCTGATACCGAGGACCCATCGGCAAAGTTGGCCGAAAACTCCACACCAAATGGCAAGGACCTTTCAAAATCATTGAATTATACCCCAACGGCACCGCCAAAGTCAGCACACTCGCTGAAGACTTCATTGAGATCGTCAACCTCAACAAGCTTCGACCATATCACGTCGACATATTCAGCATCAGCACCTCAGCAAATTTCCGACCCAAACTGACAAACACCCCAAAACCAACAATCAACACTCACCCCAGCAGACAAACTTTAACTCAAATCAGTTCGACACAACTCAACTCAACTCAACTCAACTCAACACGAACTCATCCACCAACTTCAGCAATAAACAGCAGCAAAAATCTCTAAGTCCCAAGCTACTGTTGGATCAATGCCACCTGAGCAAATATCAATAGTTGAACTTGAGTTAACTTCATCAGCAATATCCACCATTGATCTGCAATCAAGCCAAATCAAACCACATCAATTCCGTCAACAAATCTCTACCATTCATCACCAACAATCAAGCGCCACACAATCAGCTAACCAACAGTTACAAGTTTCAAGAACCCTAATGGGGTGAGCACTTTGACCACAGAAAATGAAGAGAAAGATGCCAGCTCATTCACCCCGGCACCTCAGATACGTCATACACCATATTCCTAGGCTTCCCAGCAACGACACAACCACCTGGCTCAAGGGCCATGGATTCGAGCTCCTCCACAAGGCCTTTTCAACACACCCTGATCAAAAACTAGCGAGGAAGCTGGCCGCCTCCTTCAACCCCAAGAACGACACCATAACCGACGGCACCAACGAAATCACCAAGAATTGCCTCCGTTTTCAAAATCTCCAACAAGGGACTGCTCAAATTTTCAGGAGAAGTTCCACAGCAAATCATCAAGGCCAATCGAGAAATTACCGGTGAGCTCACATGGGAGGACATCGAGGAGCAGCATATGGATCGCCTCAAAGCCCTCCTCCTCTACTACGAACTTCGCCCAATAGATTGCACCATTGGCAAGTGCAGAGTAGAAGTCTACAGAGCTCTACTTGACGGCAAACGTGTGAACGTGGCTCATCATCTCCACGAGCTCCTTCTCAAGCTTCTCGACCGCGCCATCCTTGCCACACTCAACAAAAAGACCATGCGGACAGTAATATTCCCACTGCTGATTTGCTCTACACCAAGCTCTTCCCAACAAACAACTGTGGACAACCCAAATGAACTCCACAGAACAAAGTGACAGCTTCGAAGACCAGTCAGAATCAGAAGGAGCAACTCCCAGCAAGAAACCGAAGCCAACATCTCAACAATCAGGCTCAACTGACTCCAACAACACCAGCTCCAGCAACAAACACTCCAACAATTCAACTCCACTTCGCCGCCACCGCTGATCTGAGAGCACCTCATCATCAGTGACAATGAAGATAACTCACACCACCATCCACACTCACCCCAGAGACCGCATCCACTCGAATCAGCCCCAAAACCGACAATTTCTCACAAACACATCAACATCGCCAAAGGAAAACGTCAGCTGCTCGCCCTGAACTCAATTTCTCCACCAGCTGAGAACAACATTCTCAACGCCTCGACCTCCTCGACACGTTCCACAAAAGAAAACATTGACTACCTTCACCAATCACTTGAAGAACACACAACCATGCCTCCTCCAGCAAATACCACGACCAGCATTCACAAAAATTCCACCCCTTCAACAAAATTCCAAGCGAAAAATTTCTGAACAGATAAATTAATTTCAGCGCCACATCTGGGCCGTTCATCCACCATCAAACTGAAAAGCTCATCTCCAACCACCTCAAAGAATCTGGCCCGACCACGTCACCCACATCCAACAAAGCAAACTCAACTCCCGGGACCAAGAACACAGTGAGAAACACCAGGATCATGGAGCAGGAGTAGGAGCAGCAGCTATGCCTCAGCCACAGAGTCAGGTATGCCATGATTATGACGAGATCAGGAAGGAGTACGAAGATAAACTTCACGACCCAAGCTACTACACCCGCAAGTTGTTTGAAGCCCTCGATCAACACATGCACCACGAGCAAGCAAACTACTTCCCAACACGAGCCGACATTGCACAGCATCTTCTCAAGCAAGACTCCTTCATATACACCTGGGGAGCGATCAAGAAGGAATTCTATGAGCCTTTAAACCACCAGCTGGATGCTCAGCTCGAAGAGATGAAGCAAATCCGCACTGACCTCCAGGACATCAGGAAGATCGTCTCCAAGCAGCCATCAACCCCATCAACAGCTCACGAATTCACCTACAAATTCAAATACAAAGAGATCAACACCTGCTACTGAAAGCTCGAGGATGATCATACTGCCTTGCTAGCTGAGGTAGCTGACCTCCAGGAAGATGGGACAGATCCACCAGACAGTGTCCCTAACCACGAGCTTACACTCCCGCAGCAAAAACGTTGCCTCTATCGACTTGAGCAGCAGCAACAACAAGTGATGGAAATTGACTATGTTCGCACCGAGGACGGTGTCTAATTCTGTCAGGGGAGTAGAGTGTATCAACCAAAAACCCAGGCTCAAGGGACTCCAACTTTGAACCCAGGGCTGCATTGGAGCCATAGATTAAATCATGCACAGCATATAGTATATGCTAGCAGTTAGAACTGCTAGCCTTTCAAAAGGGGGAATCTGAATTGTGGATACCTATCTCCATTCCATCGTTTTTCTTATCAATACACAACATTCTTTTTCTCGTGCTTCTTCTCTACCCTTGGAGATCGGGCCTTTTTCTCTTTTGTTTTCTTACTAACAATAGATTTCCAGCAAAGAGGAGTTTTCACACCTCTTCACATCGCTTGGCGAAAATCGAAAGGTGGCAAAGGTGAGGAATGAAGCTCAAGACAATCTCTTCTGCGTTCTTGAACAATCTGGACAAGAGTATATACATACCGCTTTAAATCACAAAAGCAATGCTTGTGATGTTTGCTTTGCGAGGTATTGTTTGAAGGCTTGTCTTGGTTTGAGCCAGACCGGATCATCCAGCCAAGCGCAGCAGACAAGCGCTTCTCGGGTGAGGAACTTCCTTGTTGGAATGCGAGCAAAAGTGCAGAGCAGCATATCGTTATCCAGGTCGCCCAATGGTGGCAGCGTCACCTCTGGTATCGCTGTCCTTGCGACATTTGCTATTTTGACGAAGCTTACCTGTAGTTAACGAATGGTTCCATCGCATTGTTCTTGACGACGAGGAGGAGACGCTGCTCTGATCGTCATAGATTCCTCGCGAATTTCATCATGGAAATGTATGGAAAGTGTGGGCGCACCGCGGATGCCTTGGGTGTCCTCCACAAAATGGAAGATGGAAATGTTTTCTTCTGGAACGCATTTGCCCAGCAAATGCTCGTCGATCGAATTCTTGCAGCTATCAATGGCGATGTGGCGGAGATCCAGGTGAGAAACACATGGTGAGAAACACCAGGAACCTCGACTTAAGTTGGCAGAAGGCCCGCTCCAGGCCTGGTTGAAAGACTACTGCTGGAGGGTAAATCAACCACGGCCTTTGGAGGAGGCCATACCCCTGCTGTCTGGATGCTCGAAAAAGAGTAACAAGGGCAAATGCCGCGATCGCAATCTTCCACAAGAAAGAACCTCGATCTTTCATCTTCTGGAAGATTTCCAGCGCCCGCACTTTCCATACCTTTCTATGACCAGATTAGCAAGGAACCTCGAGGCCGCTGGAGACGATTTTCCTCGTGGATGCGCCTTCCCCCTCCCAGATCTGTGCTCACCGCCCAGGCGCCCACCGCTGGAGATCGCTCCTCCTTCCTGCAAATCTTCGCTGGATGGCACCTCCTCGTCAAGGCTCAAGAACGATGCCATGGAAAACCACCGCCATTGCCATTATACGCTACTGCTGCACATTTTCGATCCAGGGGGCTCTTTACCCGGGCGGTGTGCTGCTGCCGGGCGTGCTCTATGAGTCGAGCAGCATGGTCTTTCTTCTCAGTCTCAGACATCTTCAAACTAGGCTCACAAGCACAAGCACTGCTTTTCCGCGGTATGTATGGTTCTTCTCGTGCTCATTTTGTTTATACTCTTGTCCAGTCCAGATCGCTTCATTCCTCATCTTCGCCACCCTTTGGCCTCGAGCATTTTCCAAGATAAAATGGAGGCCTGTAGTTCATCAACATCCAAGGCGTGGAGTGACCACAACGCAACTTGTGATGAGATGAGTTGGTGACCTGGTATAGTTTTTTGTGTTATGCCATCTGCTCTTTGGAAACTTTTGAGAAAGCTTGCTCTGAGCTGATTGAGTTTGAGCTTGGTCAAGGCTCTCACAGGTTTATTGGATCTCTGGTGCAACCCTGGAGTTTTGTTTGCGGGTGAGTAAGCTTTCACGGTTTCAGAGCAATATATTATATTATTGCCAAGAGAAGGCATCAAAACTTGGAGCTCCAGAGTCTCACGCCCCGAGGATTTGAAAGGATCCAAACCTATGGACCTCCAGCTTGGACAACCAAGTGAAGAATAGATTCCCGGGACCATGGTGCCTGGATCAAATCAAACTCGAGCTCAGACAAGCCATCTTCCAGAACAATATCTTAAACGGATGTTGCTGGTTCTTGTTGCAGCATACTTATACTTTGTTTCTCAAAAATAGCTTCTGCATCAGCTGCTTGCTCAGATTGAGATGCAGAGTCCATCCAACCCGTTTTGTTTGCCATGGCCTCGCACAGAGCATGGAGAAAGTGAGAGTTTCATTCCA
>NW_003314602.1:0-9638 GCF_000143415.4 Selaginella moellendorffii | reverse complement strand
CCTATGACTTGATGAATCCCCATGTCATGGGGTCAAACTTGATGATTTGTGGCATCTATGTGTAACACATTGTTCATATTATGGGGACATCATTGACCCATCGGCCAGCATCCATGGGGCATCCATGAGGCATCCAAATGACATTTAATGCCGAACCAATAAAAAACTGCCACATGGACACTGTATTGTGAGTGAAATCTACCACAGTAACACTCACCCTTTTATGAATTGCACGCCATAAAAAATACTTGAATTGAAACTTTTGCATTGCTATTGCAAAGTGTGAGATCCAGCTCTAGAGCCATGCACTATGAAATCTCCCAAGTGTGTTGTTGTTACACAATGCAACCTTGCATCAATCTTAGGTCACTACCAAGTGTTTACAGATAATTAATTTTTACCAATTCAATCAATTATTTTGCAACTTTTGCTTAGTTGTTTTATAATTGTCAAATCCTACAACTCATTGCTAATGCTTCCACACCTTTATTATTATTTAAATTACCATACTTTACCTTGATGACATTGGTCAAAATCCCTCCTACCTTGCAGCAAAGCATCCAGACTTGTGCAACTCCAGCTGCCCACATGAGTGCTGAACTGGCAGTGGCAACGTGAGTTGTGGGAGCAAGCAGGCACTTCCTATGGATCGGGGATGATGCCTGAGAAGAAACAAGACTCGACTCTTGCAATCTGCAAAGAAACTCGTTTACTGATGCCAACCAACTAGAAAAACGAGAGAGATATTTTTTTTCACAACGCAAGAAGAGTTTTCCATTAGAAATTCAGCTTGACAACCAGAAATTGCTTAATAGGAAATTACGAATTCAAGACAAAGATCAGGCATCATCCAAATTGGAGATGTGAATGATTGCTAGCTCAACCTCTTCCTTCAGAAACGAAGCCAGCAGTACTAGATCACCCGACTTACGAGCTTCTATCAGTGCAGCGAAGTACTTCTTCTTCCGCTCCCGCTCGAAAGATACCACAACAGGGGGGAGCCCTGCCTTGACAAGTGGAAGAGAGGAAATCATTCGGCCCACCCGACCATTACCATCAGCAAAGGGGTGAATGCTGAGAAACGCGATGTGTAGCCAGGCCGATACCAAGAATGGATCAGCAGAGTCGTCGGACATTGCTTGCCGAGCCTCTTCAAAGAACCACTGCATCTCCGTAGGGATCTGCCTCCAAGGACAAAATCGAGTTTCCAAGTTGCCATTGGTTGTATAGCATGGAACTCGGCGGTAGCTGCCGCAAGGCACGAAACAAGCATAAAACCGACCATTGTCAACCTCGTGGTTGAGATTGTTTTCCTCCATAAGTCTCTTGTGGGGTAGAATGCATGAGGTTTCTTCATGAGGTATTCGAAGCAGGACTGTGTGTTCTCCAGGATTTCCACGATCTTGGCCTCCCTCTTGGCCTCCCTCTTGGCCTTCCTCTTGGCCTTCCTCTTGATGCAACTGGTGACAGGAATACCCTCGATCGAGTCAACGTCGAATCCACGCTTGACCAGCCGCGACAAGCTGCGACCCTCAAGCGAAAACACTCCTTCCAGGACGTTTGTGGTGATGGCTGCGTAGCGACCAAACTCAGCAATATCAACTTCAGTTCTCGTCTGCCACTTGTGCCGAATCTCCTCCGCACTCCACGAACACGGAACAGACGAGAAAGGTTGAGGTCGCACATAGGAAGTGACTTGCATGCCTTCTTCCACCTCCGCCTCTTCGTCATCTTCATCTCCATCGTCCTCCTCCTGGATAAGCTTGGAAAGCTCCAGCACGGCCCTGTCCAGCTGCTCATCCTTACCACGCCCTATGGCATCTTGGACATCCAGCAGCCGCTGCTGCGCCCCAGCTTTGTCGAACAAAAGATAATGCACTTCCGCAAGCACCACTTTGAGTAGCATCCAGCCAGGGTACTTGTTTTCCTTTTCCACCCTGTGCAATTGCCTATAACGCTGTTCGGCATTCACAGATCGCAAAACAACGCCCCTCACCGATGCCGTGATGCTCAATGTCGAGAAAGTGGTGGAAGCGGAGAGCCATGCAGCTTCTGGATCTAGCGCTGGAAGATCACTTACAAGCGCTCCATGCTCATCGAAGAAGCTTGATAGGATATTGTGTTTATAAACTGTAATCAACCTTTTTGAACGGCCAAAATTTCATTGATCCATTGTCGTCTAGTCCGGTCAGGATACCTGGCTTTCACCCAGGCGACCCGGGTTCAAATCCCGGCAATGGAAATTAATTTCCCTTTCATTCTTTTTTTTCTTCTTCTGGGATTGTCAATATATATATGACCGGCAAAACTATTCTTATTTTTTCTGGGGAAGAAAAAATAGTTTCTATATGCTTTTTTTTGGTGATCTTGTCACGAGCAATAACCGGCAAAACTACACGACCTCTTCGCGCAAGTAGTCGCGTCTACGCCACAGTCCGACCTTGAAACGCATCGGTGATCAGCGCGAGTGTCTGGAATGTGGCATGCCGATTCCACACTTCCTCTGCTCAAGCGAGGACATGTCTTTGATGTGAGAGCGCTGGTGTCTATGGGCTTTTGCCTTGAAAATAGTCGTAGCCTTGACAATATCTGTCAAAACACACAAACGCTACTTATGTTTCGCGAGATTGATCCTCTGGTACCTTGGGACGGGGCTGTTGCTGCCACGACTGGTTGACAGGGAAGAGATGGCCCTCGGTGGAGAAAACATGGTTCTCGCCGTCCAAGAAGCTATCATCAAATAGCAAATACAAGTATTTGCACCTGTTGAAAGGATTTGTGATCATCATCACGCAGGAGGTGTGAGTACTTACGTCTCTGATAAGAAAAAACTATGTTGATGGTCTTCTAGTTTCATAGTCATGACATCTCTGACGCTAGCAAAGCCTCCGGGCACGCGGCTAAACACATTGATAGAGTTCATGATTTTCTTTCCCACGTCCAAATACCAAGGATCTGAAAAGCAAAACATACAATCAAATCCAAACTTTTTCTACTATGTTACCTTTTGTAGCTTGGTATAAAAAGAATGTGGACTCCGCCAACTCTGGACGAAGTGGATAGTATCTTTCTGTGGGGTGGACTTTTCCGGCATCAAGTAAGTATCTGAGACAAAAAAAAGATAATAAGGATAGTAAGCAAAGCAGGATCAAAACTCTACAAAACGAAACCTTTCAGGAAAAATACCAAACATCTCCCACAAGCGGAGAAATTCTCTGTGGGTAGCGTTTGCAGCGGCAATATCACCTATCAAAACCTGCAATAAAAGATCATAACGTTTCATAAAACTCTCGATAAATTCCTACCTGTAGTCCAGGCCAAAATGCTTGCAGACTCGTGAACTGCCAGTATGTAGCTTTCCCAGTTCTCATATCAGCGTCATGATACCTGATATAAAGCTCTTTCAATACATATGAACTGTTTACTGATAGTTTACCAGGAACCATATCTATAATGTTGTTGGACAGCTCGGTAAGCGTCCTGAAACATATCCCAGTATTCTTCGCCTCCGAAAAGAATGTAGGCTTTTACCAGATATTCATAGAAGGAATCGATGCCTGCAGAAAGAACAGGCCGGACGGTGACCAAATAATTACATTGAAAAATATTACCAGCACCAATGCCTGAAGAGTACTCAGTCCACCGTCCAGTATTTATGTCAAGGTTCGTTCCCAGTAAGTTCAGTTCACTGCGCATACTCCACAGTTTGCGAAGAGCTCTCAAAGCTAAATTCTCAAACTGTGGATTGCCAGTTAAGCGGGACAACGCTCCCATCTCCAAAACCAGCGAGCCTGAGAGATGAAACTTTTACTTAAACCAACGAAAAGAACGAAGAAAGAAACGAAACTCGCTACTTACCACACCCGGAAGTGCTTGTCTCGGTCGTCTCGTTTGGATGCACTCCGGTCTATAAAAAGCTTTCCAAATGAAAGGTGAGCGTTGAGAAAATGTAGCAAACCTTCAGATTGATCCAAGCGTATGGAATTCCAGTGGGCGTGTCAAAAGCTGGCAGCAATCGCAGTCCCAAGTCCTCTGCAAGCATAAGCAACTGATCATTGTATCCATTTGACATCAATTGTTTTCTCGAATCTTTGGCTAGGAAGTGTGCAGAAATTAATCCCCCTAGTAACCTGATATTACACTGAAGCGAGACTTCACCGTTAAAGAGTTTACGTTATCTGGCTCTCCGATGGTATCAAACGTACCTCGAAAACGTTCACTCGGACATCAACGTCGAAGGATAAATTCTCGGCGAGCCACAAGACTCCCTTCTCAAACTCGCTGCTGTTCTTCATGACTGCCAAGCTGACGAGAATGTTTCATTGTGTATATAAGAAGAAAAGATAAAGAAGAAATGGAAATCCATCCAAGAACACTATTACCTTGACAAGGATTCCACGAGTGTCAAAGCCGATCCACTGTAAGTCTCTGAGAGACGCTCAAGCTAGGAAAAAGAAAAGAAAAAATGATAGAAGGAAGAAAATCTGCGAGAACTTTACCTTAAGATTTCCAAGCTCCTCTAGCGAATCAGTATAACTCAAGCTGAGCGGCTTGAGCTCGTCGTGCTGCCACAGACAAAGCGAAATCTCGTGAGTTTCCTTCGTCAGGAAAGAGAAATGCGTACCGGGAAGGCGTATTTCATGTAGTTGTCGTAGGCGTGATGGAACCTGGCGATCGATTGAGCTCTCCAATCAGTAAATACACGAAGGATAGATCACAGATCTTACATATTTCGGACATCCTCCTTGAGAGCTGCGCGCTCCTCAAACCTAGGAATCGGCGCGCTCAGCGCCTCGACGAGCGCCAAGCCTAGCAGGAGTAGCATCATCCACAATCCCTAAATTTTAGAAGAATCAAAGCATATTCTAATTCATGCTAGTGGAAGAATAGAGCGTGACATCGTGAAGGAGAATAAAGTTGGCTCCATCGTCAACACTGCTAACAATGAGAACTTCCATCTTGCCAAAGGTTCCAAGGAACTCGCCAGTGCCACCACTCACAATGTAAGTAAACGATGGAGCCATTGCCACACCCGAGGCCGCCAGCGTCCCTCGATCGATCAAGTCCATGGTAAAGGTGGTGTACACCAGGCCTTTCGCTGGGACTGTGAAAAATCCAATCGCTCTTCCCACTTCTCTGGAGAGATAATCTTCGGCGTCTGTGAGCTTGTCTTTGACAACCGCTGCGTAACCAGCGGTGTATGGGAAGCTTTGGACGTTGCCCGCGAGTGCAAACTGGGTTTGCAGCTTTGTGCTCGTTGCCACTGGAACTACATGTTGGTATACCTTGAAGTTCATGCACACCTGAAAGCCACCATTGATTGTGCGAACGATTGATGTTGGTGATTGATCGTGATGGTGGTGGTTTTCATGCAGCAAATGTCGATTTTGATCGTCAGAGGATTGCAATTGCGGTAGCCTCAGCTGTAGGTTTTCAACGAGATAAACTGAACAAGCATAAACATTGGTTGACTTACCTGATTACTGCTAATCAGCTGCTGGATAGTCTGGAACTGAGAAGTTTGGAGCTGGATGAGCTGCTCGAATCGCGATTCCCACAAGTCAAACAATCTGCTCATTCCTTGCATCTGGGACTCGCATAATTCGTTCATCTTGAGAGCTTGCAGCTCGTTTGCCTTGAGTGTCTCGCTGAGATTTATCACATCCATGCTGTGAACAAACTTCTCCACCTCTGCTTTGCTCTCTAAGATGTTGTTGGCGTCTTTGTTTCTATAAAAAGAGATCAAGATAAAAAGAGGAGTGGTATCCAGACCATACTTAAAAAGTAGAGAAATCTCATCAAACCTCTGAAGCCAGTTCATGGTACCACTGCTTGAAGCTTCAAAGGCGAAGCTCCTGAGCTTCTCAAGACTGATTTTGCCCCTCTCCAAAGTCTTGTAGACGGATGAGCTCGGGTTTAATCTGCTCATGCTGTCTTCCACAAATGGCAAGTACATAAGCTGACCTTCATCTGATGCTGCCTGTATTGCAATGCTCTCCAGTTCCCAGACATTTGTGATGAAGCTTTTGATGGATTTTAAGGCAGCCTTGCCTACAAGATTTATTGGTGGAAATGCAATTAGTGCTGAGATGAGTGTGGTTGGCTCGATGCTCATTGCTTCGAATGCGAAACAGGAACAGAACATAGCCAAAAGGATGATTGTTTCTTTAGGCTTTAGTCTATGTCTTAGCACCAATTTCAATTTTGACTTTGAAAATTTTGCAGTATGATAAGTAAGAGTCTTACAATAAATCTTTTACATAAATTCCAATTAACACAAAATAGCATTTAAGTGGCAATTCTTACCTCAATGGAAAGGGATAATTCCTCTCATATACCATGCAACCTGCTCTCCCGATCATAAAATAAACAGGTTCAATTTGCACCAGCTCTTGAGTGAGTGTTAAAGTTCTATATGCATAAATTCAACTGAATTGGAGCCTTTGCATTACTATTGCGAAGTGTGAGTTCCAGCTCTAGAGCCATGCACTGTGAAATCTCCCAAGTGTGCTGCTGCTACACAACGCAACCTGGCATCAATCCCAGGTCACTACCAAGTGTTTACAGAACATTGATGACCTTGGTCAGAACCTCTCCCGCCTTGCAGCAAGCGTCCGGATCTGTGCAGCTCCAGCTGCCCGCATGAGCGCTGTACTGGCAGGGACTAGCAACGTGAGTTGTGAGAGCAAGCAGGCGCTTCCTATGGATCGTGGATGATGCCCTGAGAAGAAACAAGACTCGACTCTTGCAATCTGCAAAGAAACTCTTTTACTGATGCCAATCAACTCTAGAAAAACGAGTGAGATTTCTTTTTTCACAACGCAAGAAGACTAAGCTTTAATTTCCATTAGAAATTCTGCTCGACAACCAGAAATTGCTTAATAGGAAATTACGAATTCAAGACAAGATCAAGCATCATCCAAATTGGAGATGTGAATGATCGCTAGCTCAACCTCTTCCTTCAGAAACGAAGCCAGCGGTACTAGATCATCCAACTTACGAGCTTCTATCAGTGCAGCGAAGTACTTCTTCTTCCGCTCCCGCTCGAAAGATACCACAACAGGGGGGAGCCCTGCCTTGACAAGTGGAAGAGAGGAAATCATTCGGCCCACCCGACCATTACCATCAGCAAAGGGGTGAATGCTGATAAACGCGATGTGTAGCCAGGCCGATACCAAGAATGGATCAGCAGAGTCGTCGGACATTGCTTGCCGAGCCTCTTCAAAGAACCACTGCATCTCCGTAGGGATCTGCCTCCAAGGACAAAATCGAGTTTCCAAGTTGCCATTGGTTGTATAGCATGGAACTCGGCGGTAGCTGCCGCAAGGCACGAGACAAGCATAAAACTGACCATCGTCAACCTCGTGGTTGAGATTGTTCCCCTCCATAAGTCTCTTGTGTACATCTTGGATCGTCGAGTCATTGAAAGCAGCAGAATTCTTCATGAGGTATTCGAAGCAGGACTGTGTGTTCTCCAGGATTTCCACGATCTTGGCCTTCCTCTTGATGCGACTGGTGGCAGGAACACCCTCGATCGAGTCAAGGTCGAATCCACGCTTGACCAGCCGCGACAAGCTGCGACCCTCAAGCGAAAACACTCCTTCCAGGACGTTTGTGGTGATGGCTGCGTAGCGGCCAAACTCAGCAAGATCAACTTCTGTTCTTGTCTGCCACTTGTGCCGAATCTCCTCCGCACTCCACGAACACGGAACAGACGAGAAAGGTTGAGGTCGCACATAGGAAGTGACTTGCATGCCTTCTTCCACCTCCGCCTCTTCGTCATCTTCATCTCCATCGTCCTCCTCCTGGATAAGCTTGGAAAGCTCCAGCACGGCCCTGTCCAGCTGCTCATCCTTACCACGCCCTATGGCATCTTGGACATCGAGCAGCCGCTGCTGCGCCCCAGCTTTGTCAAACAGAAGATAGTGCACCTCCGCAAGCACCACTTTGAGCAGCATCCAGCCGGGATACTTCTGTTCCAACCTGTGCACCAGCGCATAGCGGTTTGCAGCATTCACTGATTGCAACGCAACACCCTTCACCGTTGCCGTGATGCTCAACGTCGAGAAAGTGGTGGAAGCGGAGAGCCATGCAGCTGCATCCTCTGGATCTAGCGCTGGAAGATCACTTACAAGCGCTCCATGCTCATCGAAGAAGCTGGGCTCTAGCGACCACATGATTCCCGGCAGTAAACCCTATTGATAGGAAAAGGATCTGTGTTTATAAACTGTAATCAACCTTTTTGAACGGCCGATAACCCAGGCGACCCAGGTTCAAATCCCGGTAATGGGAATTAATTAATGTTATTCATTAAATTAATATTATAATTTATAAACTTTCTTAAACCCTTTTTAGTTATTCTATCATTTAGTAGTTGATAAGCAATTAAATTAATCTTGTATTTATAAATTACAAACTGTGAGGTCTAATACAATGCCATATACTAATATTAGCATAATGGGATTTTGGTAACATTGAATTAGTTTCAATCTGGACCATTCACTCATGTATATAAATTAGGGTTTTTGAATTAATTGATATGCACATTTTCTATATTCCCTTTCGATATTCTATACACTCACATTGGTGGAGGTGAAGGGCACTTTTCATTGTCTTTGTGGATTTAGAATTTTAGTTTAGATTTAGCTTTTGTATCATTTAGATTTAGTTTTTTTCATTTCATTTCTTTTGTTCTTTCCTTTCAAAATTTAACTTTTCCATTGTCTAGATCTCCCTTTCCTTTTAGTTTTTTCTCATTTCTCTTCTTTTGCTCTTTCCTTTTCATTCATCTTCATGGTAGAGTAGTAGTCTTCTCCTTTGACTCTGGAGTAGCAATTGGTGCAATTGCTTGATGCCATGAGATTGCAATTGAACAACTAAACTCAATTGATGGCGGCATTCATAGCATGTGGTATAGTGTAGCGTATGTGATCATGGGATGAGATTTAGATATACTGTCACCGTGGATCCTTGGAACCTTGGGGGATAAATGGGGATAAAATAGCCACTAAGGGCTCTCTCATCAAGCAATTGCCCCTTTTCTAGTTGGCTTAAGGGGAGAGAGATAAGGTGTGTTACAGTTGGTATCAGAGAAAATGACACGGGTTCAATTCCCATTGATTAGTGGCTACTTAAAAGTATAATATACCCTTGAGCAAAACCCCTAAATTTGAAATCGTACGTATTGGGCATCCATGCGTACATCCTTCCTCTTGTGTGGAGTATCCACGGACGAAGGTATCCATTGCTATTCATAATAATAGCTGAATAGCTGGTCTACACAATGGAAGGATTGGTAGATTGAGTGCGGAAATGAAGGTGCTGGTTCCCCTTGGCTCAGTAGGGGGGTGAGTGTAATGCATGTGATCATAGGATGAGATTTGGATATACTGTCACCGTGGATCCTTGGAACCTTGGGGGATAAATGGGGATAAAATAGCCACTAAGGGCTCTCTTATCAAGCAATTGCCCCTTTTCCAGTTGGCTTAAGGGGAGAGAGATAAGGTGCGCTACAGTTGGTCCCTCAATATCGCCAAATGATAGCTTACCGTGTTTGCCAAACACCCTCGCTATCATGCCCTTTGTGTTAGTCTCATTTCGGTCCCAACTACTATTTATGGAAAGTGTCCAGATTGCTC
>NW_003314601.1:2500-4673 GCF_000143415.4 Selaginella moellendorffii | reverse complement strand
TGACATGTCCAGGGCCAGACATGTCCGGGCCCGGATATATCCAGGGCCTGACATGTCCGGGGCCGGACATGTCCGGGGCCCGATATCTCTGGGTGCCCGACATGTCCGGGGCCCGATATCTCTGGGTGCCCGACATGTCCGGGGCCCGACATATCGGGTGCCCGACATGTCCGGGGCCCGGACATGTCCGGGGCCTAAGGTATGCCACGTGGCATACAAGTGCAGAAGAGGTATTTTCCAATGTTATGTCACGTGGCATGCAACCTCCAAGATGCCACCTTTCCAAGGGTTTGCCACGTGGCATCCATAGGTACCACCTCTCCAAGGGTTTGTCACGTGGCATGCAACCTCCAAGATGCACCTTTCCAAAGGTTTGCCACGTGGCATGCAACCTCCAAGATGCACCTTTCCAAGGGTTTACCACGTGGCATCCATAGGTACCACCTCTCCAAGGGTTTGTCACATGGCATGCAACCTCGAAGATGCCATCTTTCCAAGGGTTTGCCATGTGGCATCCATAGGTACCACCTCTCCAAGGGTTTACCACGTGGCATGCAACCTCCAAGATGCCACCTCTCCAAGGGTTTGGCACGTGGCATGCTATAAGTACATAAAAGTATGCCACGTGGCATGCCACCTCATCCAAACCATCCGTCTGAATGCCACCTTCTAAAAGGTATAGCTCATGGCATATAAATTGCTCAAAATGTATGCCACGTGGCAAACCCTACCCTACCCTAAACCCTAAACCCTACGCTTGCACATGGCATAGTGTTGCGTTCCATACATTGAGCCAGTGTGCCATCTTTAGAGCACGTGGAATAACACGTGGCGATATAAGTTACTACGAAAAAAAACAACTCAAAAACATCCAACTTTAGCCGAAATATGAGTTGGCAACACTACATTTACTACCATGACACCAAGCTCGAAATATGTCACGTGACTCTTACGTTGAAAAACCACTAAAAACGGCACATGTTACATGGCATGAACAGTGTGCCACGTGTCATCCGCTCCTAGGAGTCGTCTCGTGACACTCGGAAAAAAAAAGTAAGAAAAAATGACCACTTTTTCATTGTTGATGTTGCAGAAGTCGCAGCACTTCCAGATTCTAAGCCCGAACACTAATACATGCTGTGGGGTGAAAGCCCAAAGCGTGTGTCTCCCAGGGGGGGGGGGCTGTGGGGGGTTCCAAAAGTATAGTAGGGATAGTGTGGGTGTTGGAGGTCGGGTAGCCGAGGTGGAGTCCGAGTTGAACTCGGAGTCCGAGTCCGGGTCCGAATCCGGGCGAGCGAGTGCTCTTCACGTGGTATACTGCGTGCGGGGCGAGCTCAAAGTGGGCTTTGGCTTCTGGCTTTGGCTCGTGGCTCTGCTTTTGCTACCTGCAACATCACACTCCCTGCTCGCCACCACAATGCGCATTGGGACGGGTCCTGGTGAAAGCCGGGAGACTCGGATCTTTGCGTGCGGTGGTGGTGGGCTGGCTGGCAGTTAATCCTCCTGATGTGGGGTGGTGTGTGCCTTTGGTAGAGGGCTGCACACCTATTGCTGTGGTGCAACACATGTGCTTGTGACGGGTCCTGGCCAATGCTCCGGCAGAACCGGGAGACTCGGACGACCAACATGTGTGGTGCGCCACAGCTCGGGCTAGCCTCTCGCTTTTGTGTGTGTTTTGGGGCAGTGGGGTGTTCGCACCCCCTCCCAAGCACACACCCCTTGCTGTGCTGTAACCGTTGAGTCCGGATCCGGGCGGGCAAAATTCCCTCGTGTTTGAACGTGGGTGAGCTCAGTCGCATGGGGGCTTAGCTGGTGCTTCACAGCCGGGGAAGTGATGCTCTAGACATCTACCCTTTTGTGAAAAATGCATGTGATGGGGGAGCAAGAAGTCATATGCTCTGTGCTATTGAGCGACCTTTTGGAATCTCGGGCAGGGGATGTATTTCTACCTGGCGAAAGGATCGGTCGCTCCATAGCACAAGAGCATGTAACTTCTTGCTCCCTCCCGTCACATGCATTTTTAACAAAGGTTTGCTCCTCTTGTTGTGTCCTTGATGGGTGATGGCTCCACTTACATGTGATGCTGAATGAACTGATGTTCCTGGTGTGACCACCAAGTCCGGATCCGGGCGGGCAATTCCCTTGTCTTGAACTTGGGTGAGCTCAGTCGCAT
>NW_003314600.1:1353-9869 GCF_000143415.4 Selaginella moellendorffii | reverse complement strand
AAAATCCCGAAGTCGTTCCATTATTAGCCCTTTTCTATCCACCGCCTCACCTACAAGTTCACATATGAATTGTAGTGGAGAGCCATGTCTTCCCGACATGCTACTCCTCAAGGATAGGCCCACTCCTAAGACCTTCCGATGCCAACACTAGCGGTGATATACTTGAGCACCAATAAAAGTCAGACTAAGGAACAACTCCGATACCAAATTGTAAGCGATTAATTTTTCCATTCTATTTTAGTCACTTCACCGCACCTCCGACCACTTGGAGGAGTCTCATTCACAACCTCCATAAGTCCCATTCAAGACTTGGGGCTTGCTAGCCCCGAAAAAAGCATCCCTACCACTCAACCTTTGCACTTGGTCCAAGTGCTCTACGTGTCTGATCCCATGACCGACACCCCAAGATACCACCGACCTCTCAGCCCGTTACGCTAAGGCCATGCCCATTTAAATTGGTCACACTGGTGGTCCAACATCACTTGCATCGCAGTTCCGTCTCTCAAGAACTAGGCCATCCATCCATGAGTGATCATCCTAGATCCACTCCTTAGCATCCTTAGGATGCCCCCAGATATGAGGAATAGCCTTCCCCAATATCTCTTTTCCAGTCCACACCAAGTCCCTTTTTGTCCATGGCTGTGTTCGCCAACACTGCCACTTGATCAAGGCCCGTAGGCCCGACCTCTAAGTCCCACTATCCTTTGGGACTTCCTCACCATGTGACCGTATCCTTGGTCACTACACTAGAGGATTGCTCCTCGTCCTTTTCACTGTCTGGGACTTTGGGACAACATTTCGGAACACCGTGCCCTTACGTGAGCCTCATGGGTACTCTCCCCACCTTTTGCCTTTTGGTGCTCTAGCCATGGGCTTAGAGCGAGGTTCCGTTGAGCCATGCCAGGTATCCAAGTAGGTAGTGCCACCCACACTTGGACTGGGAGCATCGACCATTCGATCTCCCGGGGGAACTAGCTCCACTGCAGTCCTCCCCCTTACTATACTTTTGGAGCTCACCAAACGCCCTAGGGTCTAGGAGACGAACTCTTTGGGCTTTCACCCTCGAGTTTAACGAATCATTTTGCACCTTTTGTTTAGGTGCCTCATAGTTGTCAAGTTCTACAACTCATTGCTGGTGCTTCCACACCCCCATCATTATGTGGGTCACCACACTCTAACCGCATGCCTTCCAGTTTAGGCTATGCCATTCCCAATTTCTATTGGGATCTTTTGGATGGGGTTCTCGTGAACCCGCCAACTTGACCTCAAGGCAGTACGTCTTGGCACCTTCGGTGTCTCCACACCATCGGCTCCACGAGCCTACCTTTATGACACTTCTTACTTGTGTCCAGGTATTTTTGCCAAAACCAATATGGTTGGCTCTTATTCCAATTATCCATTAGCACTGCATCATAGAGTTCATGCACAACTTTGTGTCAAAGTTTGGTTCTTCTGGGAAACTCTTTCCCACGACTTTAGCATAGCACCTTCTGCCATCAATGACATACATACTGCTTTCATACTTGGATCTCAAGATCCTCCCCATCCTTCGTGGGGCACCACACACCTCAATCCAAATGCTTTCCTCAAGCCTTTAGGATTATTCCTTGACTCTATTGGAGTCATTCAACCTTTTGGACTTTGTTAATCCAACGACCGATGAGGTCCTACTTTTGAGGTGCTAGGTCACTGGAATACAACTCCTTGTATTTATGTCCTACTCACAAGGACCATCTTTTGCAAGTGTTACTCCGACACTTGATTTGTTCTTTAAGGGCAACCTTTCACCCCTTAGGACCACTTGTCCATGTGATGAGAATACCAACTCATCCTCTAAATACACCCCCAACTCCTTGGGTTATTCTAGCATTTATTAGAGGTAGCTTTGGCTACCATTTCAAGGACTTGAGTCCTTTTCCATATTTGACCTCCCGCGGTCATTACTTCTGGTCTCCCATTCATGAGCACCAACCTCAACTTCATGAGGGTAATCTTGTGACTCCTTTATCGTTTTGGAGTCTATATCTTCCCTGTGATCCCAACTATAGTTGTTTACCACAACTACATCAGCCAGTTTGCTGAGTCAAACGCTCATCTGGATCACATCCTCAACTCAATGAGGAAAACCTTGCACTGTTCCCAAGATCCCAAAGTCGTTCCATTATTGGCCCTTTTCTATCTACCACCTCGTCTACAAGTTCACACATGAATTGTAATGGAGAGCCATGTCTTCCCGACCTGCTACTCCTCGAGGATAGGCCCACTCCTCGGACCTTCCGATGCCAATGCTAGTGGTGATATACTTGAGCACCAATAAAAGTCAGATTAAGGAACAGCTCTGATACCAAGTTGTAAGCGACTAATTTTTCCATTTTACTTTAGTCACTTAACCGCACCTCCGACCACTTGGAGGAGTCTCATTCACAACCTCCATAAGTCCCAGTTAGGACTTGAGGCTTGCTAGCCCCGAGAATGGCATCCATGCCACTCCACCTTTGCACTTGGTCCAAGTGCTCCACATGTTCGATCCCATGATCGGCACTCCAAGGTACCACCAACATACCAGCCCGTTACGCTAGGCCATGCCCTTTCACCTTGGTCACATCAGTGGTCTAACGCCAGCTGCATCATAGTCCTGTATCTCAAAGACTGGGCCATCCGTCCGTGAGTGATCATCCCAGATCTACTCCTTAGCATCTTTAGGATGCCCGCAGACATGGGGAATAGCCTTCCCCGACAACTCTTTTCCAGTCCTCACCAAGTCTCTTTTAGTCCATGGCCGTGTTCGCCAACACTGCCACAGGCCCGACCACTAAGTCCCACTATCCTTTGGGACTTCCTCACCATATGACCGTATCCTTGGTCACTGCATTAGAGGCCTACTCCTCTTCCCTTTCACTGTTTGGGACTTTGGGACAACATTTCGGAACACTGTGGCCTTACGCAAGCCTCCTGGGTACTCTCCCCGCCTTTCGCCTTTAGGTGCTCTAGCCATGGGCTTAGAGCAAGGTTCCGTTGAGCCACGACAGGTATCCAAATAGGTAGTGCCACCCACACTTGGATTGGAAGCATCGGCTAGTCGATCTCCCGAGGGAACTAGAGCCGGCTCTTGAACACTTCACCAAGCTACCCCGCTTGTCGGTCCATGTTCACTCTAGTCTTGGACTTCCCAATGGGCAGCTCATCACCCAACACTGGGTCCGGCCTTCCTGGGCCAAACTGGCCTTTCCTAGCCAAACTAGCTCCACTGTAGTCCTCCCCCTTACTATACTTTTGGAGCTCACCAAACCCCCCAGGGTTTGGGAGACAAACGCTTTGGGCTTTCACCCTCTCAGACTCAAACTCAGACTCGGACTCGGACTCGGACTCGGACTTGGGCTTGGTCTCGGCCTCGGCCTCGGCCTTGGTCTTGGTCTCGGTCTCGGTCTCGGTCCCAATCTCGATCTCGGTCTCGCTCTCGGTCTTGACTTCAGACTCCATCTCAGGTCCATCTCGGACTCCATCTCGGACTCCATCTCGGGTCCATCTCGGGTCCACCTCGGACTCCATCTCGGGTCCATCTCGGGTCCACCTCAGACTCCATCTCGAACTCCATCTCAGACTCCATCTCAAACTCCATCTCAAACTCCATCTCGGGTCCATCTCGGGTCCACCTCAGACTCCATCTCGGGTCCATCTCGGGTCCACCTCGGACTCCATCTCGGACTCCATCTCGGACTCCATCTTGGGTCCATCTTGGGTCCACTTCGGACTCCATCTCGGACTCCATCTCGGGTCCATCTCGGGTCCACCTCGGACTCCATCTCGGACTCCATCTCGGGTCCATCTCGGGTCCACTTCGGACTCCATCTCGGGTCCATCTCGGGTCCACCTCGGATTCCACCTCGGACTCCATCTCGGACTCCATCTTGGGTCCATCTCGGGTCCACCTCGGACTCCATCTCAGACTCCATCTCGGGTCCATCTTGGGTCCACTTCGGACTCCATCTCGGACTCCATCTCGGGTCCATCTCAGGTCCACCTCGGACTCCATCTCGGACTCCATCTCGGGTTCATCTCGGGTCCACCTCAGACTCCATCTCGGACTCCATCTCGGACTCCATCTCGAGTCCTTCTCGGACTCCACTTCGGACTCCAGCTCGGGTCCATCTCGGACTCCATCTCGGGTCCCTTTTTGGAGCCTTGCTTATTGCTCACTTCGTGCTCGTTCCTTGAGCACTTCGTTGGGAGTTCCACTCCCGCTCTTGACCTTTCAAGTCGGAGCTTTTAGTCCAATCGTGTTACGCTCGTTTGGATTTCGCTTTAGCCACTACCACATGGCACCCTTTCGGCTCCACTTTGGGGCCTAGGGATTTTGTATCTCACAAATCCACCACCCATAGATGAAGTTCGATATCCTCATCGAACGGTAAACCATTTTGTAAAGTAACACCCACATGTGTTACCATTTCCATCCTTGGCACTCAGCCAATATTTGTCTATGGTTTTACATTGAAGGCTCATCATGCCTTATCCATCCTCTAAGGAGCATAGTCTCTCCAACATAAAGACTCATTCGGCCACTTGGGGTGGTTTGCTCCCTTTTATTAATTTAGTTCTCGCTAAACCCATTAGAGACACCTTCTCTAACTCAATTCCACTACTCATTCTCGAGTATTCTTAGATTCCATCGACTTAACCTTTGCACTTTGGAACTTTTAATTTTGACTTCTCAGAGTCAATCTCCTAGGTGTCTCCAACACCTTACATTGCACATGGTGCAACTCCACTTCCCGTCCTAGGAAGTTTTTTATTTGAGGGCACCATCATCCTCTGTTCGATTTCATGCCACCTTTGGCACTAAGTTCCAGTTATCATATTTTGTGCTAGGGCTGTCCACGGCCCTATCATTTGGTTACCTTATTGCTCCCACCCTTGGAGCTTCCACTTTTGCCAAATCGAAGCAAATTGGGAATCCATCCTTGGGAACACATTGCCTTTCCGACAATCCGTTAGCACTCAACACCTTAGTGTTCTTGGCCTAACTTTGTCATTTGGATTCTTTCCCATGATTCCCATAGCTCTTTATTTAGCCACAGTCTTTTGCTCTTATCCTTGATTGTTGCACCCAGCAACATAGGATCGCTACCTCCATTTTCGAGGTATCCCTTTGGTTCCATAGCAAAGACTCTTCTTTGCCAAGTCCGGAGGATGTTCACCCCTAGTATGTCTCTTTAGCATCTTCTGCTGTGGGCTCTATCCACGGCCCAACTTCGTGACCCTCCCATGGGTCTCTTATAGAGACTACTTTCCTCAGACTCATTATGCCATCGCACGAACACAGCCTATTTCCCTTAGGTGCTCTTCCCACTTGGTCACCTTGACCAAGCCACACCATCTTAAATAGTTCAAATTAACATTTTGAACCAGGAACTTTATTCTTTAGCCAACCAAGGACCTTGTCTTTATTTTGGCCATAAGATCACCTAGTGATCTCACCTTGGCACCCTAACAGAGTTGCCAAGAGGTACTTGGTCTTCTAGACCTTCAAGTTGTTGACCATAACCCTGGGGGCATCCCCCACACTTGGCGGTGCACCCAAGCCAGCCCTTACGGCCAAGGGTCCATAGCAACTGAGATTAGGTGTCCCCATCTCACTCACCACGTCCTTAGTGCCACTTGCACCAAAGCGTTCAAGTTAGATATGTTGAGCTTTCACACTAAGCAATCTAACCATGCATCACGACTCCGAGGCATCCCTCGCTTGGCGGTGTGCCCAAACCAGCCTCCCCACTGAGAGTCCATGACCACCGAAAAATGAGTGTCCTCATATTCCAAACCATCACCACGCCCTAGTGATTTGGGACTCGAACCCAAGCACTAGAGGGTCGGGACTCAAACCCAACCTTCGTATATGCATCTACGGACGGCATCATACCAGATGTTTGGCGTGACTCCCCACGCCGGTGCACCAACTTATATTTAAAGCGCGCTATAGATCACAGCTTAGGAACCTAGTTCCTCCACCCTACCAAGTCCTCTCACTTGACATGTTTGTGATGATGCATGGACTCCTCCATGCCAGGCCCCATGGGCCGCCCTTTTGAAGTTAGCACCTTCAACTAGGGTAGTTGTTCCCCCCGACTTGCCAATCTCACTTAGCAAATCATCAGGCCACCGTAACATGGTTCATGCATAAGCGTGAAAGTCCTTAACCATTGACTTTAGTTCAAAGCCCTCTCTTTGAACACTCGAAAACTACTTCCCCAATCTTGATTGCCTTGCCTCATGGCAAACTTCAAGACCACGCTTCTGCTGTGCCACTCTGATTTCGTGCATTCTATGAACCATTTACATTTGGCTTTCTAGGTATCTAGCTACCTAGAATTGTCTTTGGGAACCTTTCGAAGGAACTTTGTCCCTTTAGCTTGCTAAGGCCTCTCCTTTCGCAAATTTTCCAATTGATATATAGTCTAACATGGACAATCCCATGTTTTTTACTGTCCATGGCATCCCGGTCATTAGTAACAACATGCTTAAACACCCACTTAGTTCTCCACTCCCAACTTGCATAACCACCCGTGGTCATGCTTGTCAATTCCTATGGTTCGGTTCTATCCCTTTACTACTTGCCTTTTGGCCTCACACATTTCCTTCAGTCATTCTCCTCTAGACTAGGAAGATAGCTTTGCACTTTCTACCATGTTTTAGCAAGTATTCATAGGGATGAACCTACCCGACAGCCTAGGAGTGGTTCCTTAATCCGGGTTTACTCACATTGTAATCCCATACCCTAGGATTACCGTTGCTACTTGTGGGCCTTTATATGCCCATCCTTAGCCTTGCCAAAATCCCCCTTTTGGCTTTGTCCAATTTGGGTAGACGGACTTCTCCCGTCTCCGCAACTTTGGACATTTGGATAGCACCTCCTACCCTTCATTAGCTAAGGACTTTGTCCCTTGGGCATTATCCATTGCCCTCATGACACCAAACACCACCTTCTGGTGTTCTAGAGTGCTTGGGTGTCCCAATGATGGCCTCTTTGGCAATGAGCATTCCCTTTACGACATTGATCTGCTATTTCGCAGCATAAGCAATTTATCCCTCATAAGGGTATATCTAACTTCTTTATCCCGATAAGAAGTCTTAAGTAGTTTCCTTCTACCAGTTTAACGAATCATTTTGCACCTTTTGTTTAGTTGCCTCATAGTTGTCAAGTCCTACAACTCATTGCTGGTGCTTCCACACCCCCATCATTATCTGGGTCACCACACTCTAACCGCATGCCTTCCAGTTTAGGCTATGCCATTCCCAATTTCTATTGGGATTCTTTTGGATGGGGTTCTCGTGAACCCACCAACTTGACCTCAAGGCAGCACGTCTTGGCACCTTCGGTGTCTCCACACCATCGGCTCCACGAGCCTACCTTTATGACACTTCTTACTTGTGTCCAGGTATTTTTGCCAAAACCAATATGGTTGTCTCTTATGCCAATTATCCATTAGCACTGCATCATAGAGTTCATGCACAACTTTGTGTCAAAGTTGTTTTCTTCTGGGAAACTCTTTCCCACGACTTTAATATGGCACCTTCTGCCATCAATGAAATACATACTGCTCTCATACTTGGATCTCAAGATCCTCCCCATCCTTCGTGGGGCACCACACACCTCAGTCCAAATGCTTTCCTCAAGCTTTTAGGACTTTGTTAATCCAACGACCTATGAGGTCCTACTTTTGAGGTGCTAGGTCACTGGAATACAACTCCTTGTATTTATGTCCTACTCACAAGGACCATCTTTTGCAAGTGTTACTCCGACACTTGATTTGTTCTCTAAGGGCAACCTTTCACCCCTTAGGACCACTTGTCCATGTGATGAGAATACCAACTCATCCTCTAAATACACCCCCAACTCCTTGGGTTATTCTAGCATTTATTAGAGGTAGCTTTGGCTACCATTTCAAGGACTTGAGTCCTTTTCCATATTTGACCTCCCGCGGTCATTACTTCTGGTCTCCCATTCATGAGCACCAACCTCAACTTCATGAGGGTAATCTTGTGACTCCTTTATTGTTTTGGAGTCTATATCTTCCCTGTGATCCCAACTATAGTTGTTTACCACAACTACATCAGCCAGTTTGCTGAGTCAAACGCTCATCTGGATCACATCCTCAACTCAATGAGGAAAACCTTGCACTGTTCCCAAGATCCCAAAGTCATTCCATTATTGGCCCTTTTCTATCTACCACCTCGTCTACAAGTTCACACATGAATTGTAATGGAGAGCCATGTCTTCCCGACCTGCTACTCCTCGAGGATAGGCCCACTCCTCGGACCTTCCGATGCCAATGCTAGTGGTGATATACTTGAGCACCAATAAAAGTCAGATTAAGGAACAGCTCTGATACCAAGTTGTAAGCGATTAATTTTTCCATTTTACTTTAGTCACTTAACCGCACCTCCGACCACTTGGAGGAGTCTCATTCACAACCTCCATAAGTCCCAGTTAGGACTTGAGGCTTGCTAGCCCCGAGAAT
>NW_003314600.1:0-1215 GCF_000143415.4 Selaginella moellendorffii | reverse complement strand
CTAACGCCAGCTGCATCATAGTCCTGTATCTCAAAGACTGGGCCATCCGTCCGTGAGTGATCATCCCATATCTACTTGCTCCTAGTCCAAGTGTGGGTGGCACTACCTACTTGGATACCTATCATGGCTCAACAGAACCTCGCTCTAAGCCCATGGCTAGAGCACCTAAAGGCGAAAGGCGGGGAGAGTACCCAGGAGGCTTGCGTAAGGCCACGGTGTTCCGAAATGTTGTCCCAAAGTCCCAAACGGTGAAAGGGAAGAAGAATAGGCCTCTAATGTAGTGACCAAGGATACGGTCATATGGTGAGGAAGTCCCAAAGGATAGTGGGACTTAGTGGTCGGGCCTATGGGCCTTGATCCAGTGGCAGTGTTGGCGAACATGGCCATGGACTAAAAGGGACTTGGTGGGGACTGGAAAAGATTTGTTGGGGAAGGCTATTCCCCATGTCTGCGGGCATCCTAAAGATGCTAATCGACCATTCGATCTCCCGGGGGAACTAGAGCCGGCTCTTGAACACTTCACCAAACTACCCCGCTTGTCGGTCAGTGTTCACTCTAGTCTTGGACTTCCCAATGGGTAGCTCATCACCCAACACTGAGTCCGGCCTTCCTGGGCCAAACTGACCTTTCCTGGCAAAACTGGCTCCACTGCAGTCCTCCCCCTTACTATACTTTTGGAGCTCACCAAACCCCCCAGGGTCTGGGAGACGAATGCTTTGGGCTTTCACCCTCTCAGACTCGGACTCGGACTCGGACTTGGGCTCGGTCTTGGCCTCGGCCTCGGCCTCGGTCTCGGTCCCGGTCTCGGTCTCGGTCTTGACTTCGGACTCCATCTCAGGTCCATCTCGGACTCCATCTTGGGTCCACCTCGAACTCCATCTCGGACTCCATCTCGGGTCCATCTCGGGTCCATCTTGGATCCACCTCAGACTCCATCTCGGACTCCATCTCGGGTCCATCTCGGGTCCACCTCGGACTCCATCTCGGACTCCATCTCGGGTCCATCTCGGGTCCACCTCGGACTCCATCTCGAACTCCATCTCGGGTCCATCTCGGGTCCACCTCGGACTCCATCTCGGACTCCATCTCAGGTCCATCTCAGGTCCAACTGGGACTCCATCTTGGACTCCATCTCGAACTCCATCTCGGGTCCATCTCGGGTCCACCTCGGACTCCATCTTGGACTCCATCTCGGGTCCATCTCGGGTCCATCTC
>NW_003314599.1:5080-10115 GCF_000143415.4 Selaginella moellendorffii | reverse complement strand
GGTACCGTCTATAATTTTTGCGTGACTGACCAAAGAAGAGCAAGGGACCGGTGCAATCCAATCCTTTGGCTCAAACTGCCCGTCTCTGATGTACGTCTGTAAGTTCTGTTTAAGAGACTAGAAACATATTATTGCATGCTTACCACCAATCCTGTTTGTACACCAAGCCTGTGCAAATTGCTGTTAGAGATCTGCTCTTGACGATTTTGACTAAGAAAGCCTTCTTGTTGTTCCGGATATTCAGAGACCAAGTGCAAGCTCAGTGCAAATTTGAGGAATGCATCGCCTAAAAGCTCGAGTCTCTCGAGAGAAAAGCCTTCATTACAGCTTGCAGAAGTCAGTGCCATCAACATCTGCAGGGAAAAAAGAAAAACAAACAAACAAACAAACAAACAATGAAAATAATAAAACGAACTTTTTACCGTGGTTGTAGATATGTGGATGCCCACGAGTTTCGTCAGCTGCGCAGCAGTACTTAGACATTGTAGCCGGTAGATGACTGAAGGCAGGACCATCACAGACACCACAATGGAGCAGTCAACTTCTGGTTGTAAGAGAATGCAAAGTTCGGGTGGCAGCTTGTTAGTCGATATGCCATTCGACGCGCTTGACAAGTCTGTTGAACGGGGCAGTAAATAGTTGTGCACATTGCCAGGCAAGTTGCTCACTTTTAGAAGTGGTTGGGCTGGATATTGCAGTTTGACATTATGTCTGTAAGTCGCGTGTTCCAATCAGAGCGAAGAAGAAACTAACAAGTCTTACACTTCCAGAAAGTAGTCGGAATACGTATTATAGTTGCGATTGAAAAACGAGCTCTGCGCCGTCATTTCTTCAAGAACACCCAGATGAGAATAAAATAACGGTTTCCTGGTGTGCTTTGTAAGAATCAGTCCTGCTTTGATATCTGTAGCTCGCAATGAATAATTTGCAAAATGTAGAACACTTTCGTCATCGTTGTCTGAGACTATTGATGGAGGTGTGAGAGACTGAACGCATTTCCAGTCCACATCCAAAACATTTATCTTGCCAGGAAGCAGTGGCAGAAGTAAGTATGGCTGGAGATGGATTGGAGGTAGCCGTCGTCGCCATAAAGTAGAAAAAAGTTTCTCGTAGAACTGATTTCCGGCAGCAACCTTGAAAAGCAGAGCATAAGTCAAAACATTATCCACAAAAGCGACAAAATCCTTACCTTATCACTGTCTAAGCTGATATTTTGCATCGAGCCAAGCCGAACCACAGCATTTCTTCCACGTCCCAAATCCAGTTCGAAGCTTCCATTTTTGAGGGAGGCATCCAACTTTGATGGCAAGAACAGCGCAAGGTTACGATAGGAGAACCTGTCGTCACTGGCGCTAAAAGAAAGTACGTAGGTGTGGAAGGTCAGATTTTCAGAAACCAGTCCTTGGAAAACATCAGGTATGATGGTCTCGTACATATCCATCTAATATAACGTGATTACTTCAAGAAAACGTTAGTGGATTCAACACACCTGAAGTCATTGAGGCAGTATTGGAGATCCTAGTAGCAGGAACTGGATGCAATTTATCTGATAGAAGCCCAGTAGTGTGTAGCTTTCGACAAGCTTCCAGGCAAGCAATTTTCTCGAATAGAAATGTATGATAGCTAAGATTTTCAGGCTACATTAACTCTAGAAAACCGATCTTCGTTACCTGCGCAGATTCAGCTACGATTGGAGCTTGAGTCGATTGAACTGAGCCGATTGCTGGACGAACAGTGAAACCCTAGGACGCTAACGTCGTAGATTCTGACAGATCGAAGCTGCGTATGAAAACCGTTTTCATCTTTCCTTATTAAATTCATCCGGCACTGGAGAGAGCATCAGCCTACCTGTGGACATTCTTTGTGAAGACTTCTTCGCCACGGAGCCGCTGTCCGCCAGATAAGTTCGCCATCTTCAACTCGTCACAGGTACTTGCTTTGATGGTTTGTCTCTCCGGGCCTCAGCAGTGATCACAATGGGCTCAAGATTGCCGAATCAGATAGTGGATTCGTAGGTGTCGAGGACCGCTTTAGTTGGATCCACTATCACTTTAGCGTGCATGGCCTCTCTTATGATAGAGAACACAGACTCATCATCTGTGGCTGCATCCAGCACCGATTGATACGCTCTTTCTGGTTCAACCATCTCAAGCAACAAGTGGAGAGGTTCTCTCCAGCCATAGCTGTCAACTTCGCAACAGCATCTGCTGATCAAAAGTTCGATCAAGGTTCTTAAAACTTTTCACGCCTGTTTGGGGTTCATTGACGCTGTAAGGTGTCTCCTAGATCAACCGGAAAGCTCGTGAAAATGCAAACGACGAGAATACACCACACCACCCTGACATTGTGAAACGACAATTATCAAAGCTGACCTTCATATTAGCAGTGGATAAAAAACCATACTCATAATTTTCTTCTTTCTTGAAGAGTGTTCCTTCCACGAAATGCTCGGGCTTTAGTGTCCATTTTGGAGAGCACTGCACAGTACATCCAATGGTGATAATGCTAAAGCTAGAACGATAGAACCTTGGGAGTCTCGCGAAGGTAGAGAACTGTGATTATAAGATTTGTTCGTTTGGCATTCGTTTCTTGGTGATTTTAGCGACAAACTGGCGAAACACACAAGCACAAGCCGGTCTTTGTGCATGGCCAGGACTTGGCAGACTTATCTCTCTGACCTCTACACATAGCCCCAGTGTCAAATCACAAGAAAGGAAGCAAAAGAAGTCCTTATGTTCATTTGGTTAAGTATAGATGTTAAGCCTAATTTATTAATATTTAAGCAAAAGGGATTAAAAAGAGAACTAACAATATCAATCATAGTAGTAAATAAAGAATATCTAAAAAGACTTGTTAACATATAATTTTTGATATCTGCAATCACATTTGCAATATTTATGCTTCAAGATTTGCTGTGTTTTTCTATTGATGTAAGCACTTGCCATGATCGAGAGAATTGAGTTAATTTCTTCAAGTGTTTTGTTAAAGTTACTTTTAGAAAAAGTTTCCACATAGTACTAGGCTTCCTTTGCATCTACTCTCATCAATTCTTATACTCTAGGTAGTGAGTTTGAACATGTTTTTTTGCCAAGGTATTTTTTTGTTTAGGTTGTGAGGAAGGGTTTTATTTTTTCTTTGATTTTGCCACAAATTTTTTATCATAAATTTTGTTTCAAACCTTAGAAGAGTGCTTGTGAGTGAATACCCTTTATAATTATTTTGTTTTTCCTTTGTTTGAGCAACATTTAATTAGAAGGAGGTCATTTTTTCAAATTCTTAATTATGGAGTGAGTGCTGAGGCATTTTTGGGCATTTTCTTGTGCATTTTAGACCATGTGGCAAGTGTTTTACTGTCACAAGCAGTTTATTTTTTGCTTGGGGTTACCTCCAGACTTATTCCGTGACTGGGCATTTGTTGTAACTTGCATATATCATGCCCGTGCATACAAGGAGTATAAACAAGTGTTTACTTCTTAGTTCTCTCTCAACTCCCTATGTACATGGAAATTTCTCTAGCTTTAATGAGAGCTGGACTATCATACTACTTTGTTAGAGAGTGAGGATTTACCATTTGATGCAGATACCAAGTTAATAGATTCATATGGTGCCTCCCTACCTCAAATTTTTTATCAAGCTGTAGATCCACCACCTCTAGCAAAGCCAAGAGATATCCCTAAAGATCCTAAGTACCAACCAGTCATTACAAATCAACTAAGAATGGCTCAGCAATCTCTACCACCTTTGCCACCCATGCCAATGGTGCATTTGCTTTAGCACGGTCCCTTTTTTTGAGCTAAGGATAGGCATTTTAGTGGAGGATCATTTTGCAACATTTTCTTCTTATTGTGCCAACAATCAAATTATGGACGATGTGACAAAGTATGAGGTGTTCAATACATAGACATGTATGGCAATGGGTACTTGCACTGGAGGCTAAGGAGAAGTGGGACTTTGACACTCTCTTCCATACATTCAAAAGCACATTCTCTCAAGAAGTTCCCATATAACAACTCCAAGACTTGTTCTAATTTTGGCAAAATGCAAATGAGTTTACCTTTGACTATACAACACACAAGCATTTCGAGAGATCTGCTTTGATAAAAGAGTGACACAGGAAGAGTCCATCGGAGTGTCAACTTTTGTATAAGGCTTCAAGCCTAGGCTCTAAAGGAAAGTCACCAAACATTGCCACTAATGATGCTATGATGCCTACACATATGCTGTGGAGCTTGAGTTAGAGATGTTCCATAAGCTTGATATCTCATTCATTAAGAAGCTTGTTCAAGGACCCTTCCTAGTCCCTTTTCACTGAGCTAGTCACCAAGAAAATTCTTGCCACAATTGAGTCCACCTTAGCTGAGTTCAAGGAGTACAGAGTGATCTTTCAACAACTGTAAAAGCAACAAAGTAAGCTCATGGAGAAACTCTGAGCACTGAAAATGGTTGCATAGGACTACTTTCAATGACAGCTTTGTTGATGTGAGGAGTGCAAGGTTTAGTCACACAGTATAGCTCGTTGTTGGCAACTACATCCAGAGTTGCACCTACAGAGATACATGCCATGTGAGAAGAGAGTCTAACACCAATTATTTGGGGACAATACAGCCCTCAACACTTCTGTAGAGTACCATGAAATGCTCCATCAACACTAACAAGGAGGTAAAAAAAATTTACACTTCATTTCTCTATAGCAAAACTCCAGATGATCTCCTCCATGATCCATGTTTCATCCTCCACTTGGTACTTTCTATGATCCATTGGTGCTTTCCGCATAATTACTGAGCATTATCCACTTCTGAAATCCTTGCCATATGCTTCTTTAGAGGGATTTTGCGAAGTTGCAATCTAATTCGGCAATCTCAAGCCCATTATGGTCACTGCTGAGGCCCAGAGAGACAAACCATCAAAGCAAGTATCTATGACTAGTTGAAGATGGCGAACTTATCTCTTGGATCAGGGAAGTTCTCAATCATCCATGGAGGACAGCGGCTCCGTGGTGACGATGGTCACATCTCCAGGCATACTTACTTCTGCC
>NW_003314599.1:0-4749 GCF_000143415.4 Selaginella moellendorffii | reverse complement strand
TGTGATGGTCCTGCCTTCAGTCATCTACCGGCTACAATGTCTAAGTTCTGCTGCACAGCTGATGAAACTCATGGGCATCCACATATCTACAACCACAGTAAAAAGTTCGTTTTATTATTTTCATTGTTTGTTTGTTTGTTTGTTTGTTTTTGTTTTTCTGCAGATGTTGATGGCACTGACTGCTGCGAGCTGTAATGAAGGCTTTTCTCTCAAGAGACTCGAGCTTTTAGGTGATTCATTCCTCAAATTTGCACTGAGCTTCCACTTGGTCTCTGAATTTCATTCTTTTTGTGAAAGAATGATTTCTTTCATAAAAGCATCAAGAGCAGATCTCTAACACCAATTTGCACAGGCTTGGTGTACAAAGAGGATTGGTGGTAAGCATGCAATAATATGTTTCTAATTTCTTCAACAGAACTTACAAATGTACATTAGAGATGGGCAGTTTGAGCCAACAGATTGGATTGCACTGGTCCTTTGCTCTTCTTTGGCCAGTCACAAAAAGATTTTAGGATGGAAGTTATGTGATAAAGGTTATTGTAGAAAATTGGTTATAGATGTAATGGAAGTTATAAGAACTCATATGTGTTTCTTATTAAGCATAGTTTTTAATTTTCTTTTGCTTTGTTTTACACTAGATTGACAATAACCCCCATGATATTAAGTTTAGTCCCTCAATATTTGATAGATAATAATTTATCATGTATGTCATGTGAAACACAAATCCCTAACCCCTAAAGTAAAGTCAAAAGTGTGCCACATAATAATGGTTGAAATTGAAGCCAAATGAGTGTAATATGTTTCAACTAAAACTCTGACTTGGATAGTTGAGAGTATGAATGGAATTCCCAATAAAATGCTTAAGGAACGAGCACAAAGCAAGTTGTAAATGAGTCTCTAAAAAATAGACACAAGAGGACTAACACATGACATATAAAATTGTTAAAATAGAGTTTAAGAAGGAATTTGAGATATATTCAAGAAAGAGTCCAAGATGGACTCGAAAAAGAGTTTGAGATGCAGTCCGAGAGAAAATCCGAGATAAACCCGAGAAAGAGTTGTTTTTTATGCTGGCAAGATGGAAACCATTGTCCCATTGGCAAAAAAAAGCCTCACTCGACTACCAAACCCATACTTTTGGAGCATGGTCTGACAGGATGCTAGGCGATAGCGAGAAATATCAACTCATGTTAGTGTTCCAGCCCCCACACCAAAACCTCTGCATACAAGTTGAAAGAACTCCCATAAACTGCAATGAAAGCTTCGCTTACCAGGAGCTGCACATGTGATCACCGGATTGTATATCAGGTGCTGCAACAGCAGCCCCGGAGGCCGCATCCATACCGTAAATCTGTCGAGAAAATGAAACAAACAAGAGTTCTCGATTTTTTATTTTTTTTTTCATATTTTCTCACCTTTCCAGACTTGTAGGCACTGGACGATGCCAGTGAGAACACTGGAAACATAGCCAAGAAACAGGCTCGACTTTGATCTCAAGTTCTTTCACTAACTCCCCACGGCTTTACTCTGGCAATCCAATCAAACAAAGAAAAGGAATCCCGAGTTCTAGTACCTGAAGTAACGCAGCATTTGAGCCGCGTGGTAGAACAATCTGCCCGAGAAGAAAATCCACGAACTCCGGAGGCAGGGGAAGAAGATTTGTAGCAACAGCAGTGGCACCTTCGTCTTTGCAAGAGAATGGATCGCTCGCGGCAGCTGGCGCCACCTCAATGCACGCCATTGCTCACGAAAGATCAAACTATTGTCACGTAACTCATTAAACTCATTGCGATGAAAGCTTAGCTTACCGGAGGAAGTGATCACTAGATTGTATCAAATGAGGCTCCAAGGGAGAAAGAAGAAGAGAAAAATCAGCCATATAGTCATCTAGAAGTATTCTCGTCTCACCTTGTAGCCACTGGATGATGCCGCAAGAAATCATGAAAGGAGCTTTTTCAAATAAGCGATGGCAGCGTTGGCTGCTGAGTCTTTGGCCCGCTTCATGTCTCGCTGGGGCTCTCCATAAAATGTCACGGGTCCATCGATTGGAAAACTGATTGTCACAGCCAAAGCAAAACTACAAGATGAAAAAAAAAACAACAATCAGCAGGATTAGGAGTTTCATTCTTTTCTTTTCTTTTCTTACTGTTTCATGTGAGGAGGACCACTCTCCTCGCAAATAATGTACTCGGGATCCGGCCACCGTCTCTTTTGGCAGAGAATTTGAAGCTCTGCTCGTGGAGCTCCAGCAACAAAAGAATCACTGCCACCACCTTCTGGAAAGAAAACACAAATCTTAAGGATAGAAACATGAAATAGCTTTTACCGTGTCTAGGAGGAACAGTAGACGAAGCTGTAGCACTGCAAAGCTTCTCGAGGAGATCATCGTCGAGACCTAACTCTTCCGCAAGTGATGCTGCTAGAACATCTGACTCGTGTTCAGTGTCGACAAGTTCTAAATCGGAAGGCAAGTCATGGTCTGGAGGAAGACTTTCCTGCCGAAATAGATCCGATTCTGTAGAAGAACTCGAGCTCGACATTGGTGGTACGAAGGATGCAATGCACTGTGTAACGACGGGGACACTGAAGTTCAAACCGTTGTTTATGATGACCTTTGAGGCCTCTATGTGTGTCTCGGCCTGAATAGCATGAAGGAGTTCGTGCCGTGGGTGTTGAAATCCCAAAGCCTGAATATAAAAAGAAAAACTCTAACGTTTTCGGAGCATAACTTGTTATTACCTTCAGTTTTTCCAAGGCATCGGCAGAAGACTGCTTCTTGAGAAGCTTTTTGTTTGCTCCTCCGGAGCCTTGTCCTGTGACTAAGCCTCCGTCTGCCAATGTCACCGAGCAAGTTCCAACGTTGTAGCTTGGAGCTGAAATTTCTTTCAGCTGGCATAGCTCCTGAAGCTCTTGGACTGGGTGAAGTGCCAAGCTCTCGAGACTGGCTATCGGGCGAAGAAGGGGCTCCAATATGCTCCACACTATTTCCAGATTACCACCCGTATCAAATAACAAAGCTCCCGCGAGAGATTCCACTAAATCACTGAGACACTGCAAAAGAAAAAGAGACAAGCGTCAGGAGGAGGACAAACTTTAAAAGCTCAGAGACTGACCTTTGGCGGTTGCTCAAGCTTCCAGTCCTCGAAACATTGCACATTTTTGTTCAGGAGATACTCGTCAATCTCTTTCTTATGGTTGTGACGCAGATACTTGTGAAAGTTGTGGCGCACAGCAACGAAAGCGAACCAAACGTTGTTTACTGTAGCAGCCTTGAGATCACTGAGAAGTCCCGGTTGCAAGTTGGGATAGCTCGCATAAAGATGAAGAACGATAAGGTAATCCAGGACAGCATCGCCTAAATACTCCAGCCGCTGACAACTAACCAGTGTTAGTCCAGCTCCAAAACTTACTCGTCTACCTGATATGATCGAACGCTGGAAGAAGCATGAGTGAACGCTTCAACAAGGAAGCATTTGTTCCGAAAGGTATAGCCGATTATCTTTTCTAGATTGCAGATATCGTCAACTTCAGAAGCTTGGCATGAGAACACAGGTACTAAACACCTGTCAACCAGCTTAAATCCTGCCCAGGTCATGAAGTGATAGGCAGCATCAGCGGAGTTGTCAGTAATGTATGCACCGATGATGGCCTCCATTACATCTGCAACAGATTTTCTTCGCAGCCAACGATGACCTTTGTCACATAACTTCCGTCCTAAAATCTTTTCGTGACTTGCCAAAGAAGAGCAAGGGACCGGTGCAATCCAATCCGTTGGCTCAAACTGCCCATCTCTGATGTACGTCTGTAAGTTCTGTTGAAGAGACTAGAAACATATTATTGCATGCTTACCACCAATCTTCTTTGTACACCAAGCCTGTGCAAATTGCTGTTAGAGATCTGCTCTTGACGCTTTTGTGAAAGAAAGCCTTCTCGTTCTTCTGGAAATTCAGAGACCAAGTGGAAGCTCAGTGCAAATTTGAGGAATGAGTCGCCTAAAAGCTCGAGTCTCTCAAGAGAAAAGCCTTCATTACAGCTCGCAGCAGTCAGTGCCATCAACATCTGCAGAAAAAAACAAACAAACAAACAATGAAAATAATAAAACGAACTTTTTACCGTGGTTGTAGATATGTGGATCCCCACGAGTTTCGTTAGCTGTGCAGCAGAACTTAGACATTGTAACCGGTAGATGACTGAAGGCAGGACCATCACAGACACCACAATGGAGTAGTCAACTTCTGGTTGTAAGAGAATGCAAAGTTCGGGTGGCAGCTTGTTAGTCGATATGCCATTCGACGCGCTTGGCAAGTCTGTTGAACGGGGCAGTAAATAGTTGTGCACATTGCCAGGCAAGTTGTTCACTTTTAGAAGTGGTTGGGCTGGATATTGCAGTTTGACATTATGTCTGTAAGTCGCGTGTTCCAATCAGAGCGAAGAAGAAACTAACAAGTCTTACACTTCCAGAAAGTAGTCGGAATACGTATTATAGTTGTGATTGAAAAACGAGCTCTGCGCCGTCATTTCTTCGAGAACACCCAGATGAGAATAAAATAACGGTTTCCTGGTGTGCTTTGTAAGAATCAGTCCTGCTTTGATATCTGTAGCTCGCAATGAATAATTTGCAAAATGTAGAACACTTTCGTCATCGTTGTCTGAGACTATTGATGGAGGTGTGAGAGACTGAACGCATTTCCAGTCCACATCCAAAACATTTATCTTGCCAGGAAGCAGTGGCAGAAGTAAGTATGGCTG
>NW_003314598.1:0-9969 GCF_000143415.4 Selaginella moellendorffii | reverse complement strand
ATGCAGACAATGCAAAAGCTGAATCTAAATCAAAATTTTGAAAGGAAAGAACAAGAAAAAGGAAATGAAAAAAGCTAGATCTAAACCAAAATCCCAAATCCAAACACTCTTCAAAAACAATCAAAGGTGCTCCTCATGTCCACCAATGTGAGTCATAGAATATGGAAAGGGAATATAGAAAATATATATCTCAATTATCCCAAAAATCATAATTTATATATAGGAGCAAGTGGTCCAGATTGAAACCAATTCGACGGCTACCAAAATGCCATTACAGTAATATTAATATATAGCATTGTAGCTGTACACTTGGACCTCACATTCTGTAAATTAGATGATAAGACAAAACCTCTATTAATTATGAAATATTGCCACTCATATTTAAATATTATTTAAATTACTATTTTTTAAAAAATACCTCTTTAATAAAAATATTGCCACTAAACCATTAAGAAAATATTCTTTAGTGTACCAGCATATTTTAAAACTTTATTCTTAATGACTCCTTTTGCTGACCTAGCTCTCCCTATTAGCAGATTGTACATCACCTAGTAAGCTTTTAATGATTAGTTTCTTTGAATTGATCAAGAGTGCCCAATATCTCTATTTGTTTGTTCAGGGGCTATGAGACACCAAAAGCAAATGTGCTTAAACTTTGAAAGAATGTGAAGATGATGTTTCCAAATTTAAAATTTTGTAAGAAAGAAAAGTTACTCATTTTAAAAGACTTTTAGCTATACAATTATATAGCTAAATATGTTTACTAGCAAACCAAAATACCAAATAATATTAGTGTTACTAAAAATTATAATAATAATACATACTATAGTAATAATATTCACTAGAGGAGGAAAACAAGGCTAGTGTTTTGCTTTGCAATGTTATTCAAGAGGATGAGTAAAGCAATTGGTAATACCAACACAATATAAATCAAATTGGTATGATCTGGAACAGCTTTGCAAGGAGTAGTAGAAAAATAAAGAGGTGCTTTTGGTTTTGTGAAAAAAAAACGAGTAGCTGGTGACGCTATGGATTGTCAGACTTGAACACGGGAAAAAGAAACACAAGATAAATATCTATCCATTGCTGTTTTGATATTCTCATGGTGCAACATAGCTCCATATTGATATTGATCCACAGCTCCTCCAGAGTAAAATCAGTCAAAACGCCTGGAACGATCCAACAATTGAACATATTTGGAGATGCTTGTGTCGATCCCAAAAATCCAATTCTAGTACTCATCCTGGCATTTCAAGAGCTTTTTAAGAGATGAGGTTTCACCACCATGGACACCATCCTCGAGGAGGCCACGAGCCAGCACCAGCTTTAGCTCCAGTTCTTCAAGGTGACGCTCCAGTTCGAGCCCCAGCGCCAGCTGCTTTCGTTCACCCTGCTCGCGGCCACCCTGCTCATCTAGCTCCAGCGCTTGCTATCCTTGATCATGCTCGCCACCACCATCCAGCTCCAGCAGCAGCAGTGTACCATCATCATCACAGTGATGGAGCTCCTCTGGTTGTCCACCACCATCACCATGGTCACCACCATGGAGGACGCCACAACCACCACCACCACCATCGTCGCAAGGGTCCGGACGCAGCAGTGGCCACGCCAACACCCGCAGCAGTAGTTACAGTGGTTCGGAGGACGCTGTGGTCGCTGCTCCAGCTTCTTCTTTGGGTTTTGGTTGCGATCTTGGTGCTGCTTGCGTGCTTTTTGCTCATGCGATGGATGTTATCTCGAAGGAAGCAGCGGAGTAATGCTATCTTACAGCTGGAAGCTCACACTCGTAGTTCGCACAGCAATGGCACTCTGGGATTCTCCTCTAAGTGTCCTGCCAACACTGGCAGTGACGCGTAAGTCAGCTATGTTGCATGCGTTGTCACATGGAAGATTGTGTATAAACAATCTTCAAGGAGATGAAGTTGTAGAGCAAGAAGACAGCAGGCTCTTGCTCACGGACGGTGAAGATCACATACAAGGGTCGACTGGTGGAAGTCACCAGACTTGGAAGTTATTCCACAGCTGGCTCGGAAAATGGACTGGAAAATAGAGCAAGAACCTACCAAGTTTCAATTTGACCGAGCTATCCTCTAGAGTGACGGGGGAGCAGCCTCCAAAGGCCAGAGAAGTTGCTTGAGACGAAAGGTTTGAGAAAAGGTAACGTACTACTTTTGCTCTCTGTTCTTGCAGGCGCTCAAATCTCAACTTCGATGAGAAGAAGCAGTGCAGGGCATAGCAGCCAGATAAGTTTCTCCAGAGTCAAGAGCATCATAAGCCGGGAATCAAGCAAGTGCAATTGTGAAAGTATGGTCGAAGTCTACACTGCGGCTTGCAACACAGGTTGTTCAACAGGATGGGCACAGGTTGTTCAACAGGATGGGACGAAGAACAGGATAGGTTGGTCTACCTCACAAATTGTGAATACAAAGCCGATGCATTCGTCGCAAGCAGCCTCGTGGACTGTGGAAGCATCAGAAGTGTTGAGGAGGACAAATAAACATGACGTTGGTTGCCTGGAACACGATCATCATGGGCCGTCACCATCACGTCTTCTATCAGATGCAACGAGAAGGATGGCCTTCCTGATTTCCAAGAAGGATTCGCTTCACACCTTCCAGATCAGACCTGGAACGCTTCCCCCTTGCGATCCTTCCAGCGCCGTGACGAGCATCGTCCAGGAAACGGCATCTGGGGCCATGATCGACGAGGCGCGATCGCTCTTGTGCCAAGAACAGGAGCTCAACAGCGATGTGTGGAATTCGCTCATGGCTGTGTGTTCTTGGAATGGGGACGGAAGAAGGGGCCTGGAGGATGCATCAGATGGGAGTGAGGCCGTAGCTTCAGCACTGCGATCGGCACTTGCACGGCAATCGGCAATTTCGCACAGGGGTGGAGCATTTTTTGCCAGATCGGGATCCCATATCTGGAGCTGGATTGAGAGAATGTTTGGGGAAACAGCGAGTCTGGAAGAACCCTAATTTTGTTGGAACTCGACCATTGCGGCGCAGGGCATCGGATGATGCGCCACGCGCCATGACTGGATCCAATCCCTCGCGCTGGAGAAACACTTCCCATTACCCATTGACCGAAGTTAATAACGAAGATCTGACGGCTGCGGATGTTCCTGATTGGATCCGATGGCTCCTGGCGTGTAATAAATTCGAAATAAACATAACCTAGGGTTACAATAGGAGGGAGACAGCGATGTATGCGCGTATGATGAAGATTTCTCGTACTCATCTATATACTGGTGGAAAGAGGCCAAGAATCGAGGCGCCAGCGGCAAGAAAAATTCTAAGAATCGAGGCACCAGCAGAAAAGAGTGTTGAGGCACCAACATCGGCAAGCAAGACTCTTGATGAGCAAGTGTTGCTCTTTTCAGACGGCTCTTTGCATCTATCAGGTGAGATAGTGGATAAAAAAGCATCTACGATACAGCTGATGGATGCGAAGCAGTATATATGGGACACTCTCCAGGGTCTTACCAAGCAACAGCTGCCAGGTCACTTCATAGCACAGCAGGAGGCCGGAGGAGAGTTCCCAAGCCTCGTTATTTGCCTGGATTCACTGCAAAAACAGGTGAATGACCGTCTCCAAGTGCTAGAGGATTGGATAGGATATTCGAAGCTTGAACTCTACAGGGTACTAGGGATCAATCGGTTCACTGCAGCTGCTGAGATTTTGGATGTTGCAGCAAGCTTCCTTTCTTACTTCACAAGGGAAGCCATATAGAAGCAAGGAGTCCTAGGTGGACTGCGGGCCTACAGGGCCTAGGAAGTTGAAGCCATACAGCTCATATGACAAAGCTGCCATAACTTACAGGAGCTTGTGGTGGTTCGTTTTCAACAAAGAGGCGAGCGGGAAATCTCTAAGTGAGGTATGGCATGATTTTGAGATTCAGGGACAGATACTTCCCCTTGATTGGGATCGGAAGCGAAGTTCAACATGCAAAGAAGGTTTGCATGTCATCTGTAAATAGGTTATCCAAGCCGCTGAGGAGGAGCTGGCCAAAGACATGGATTCCTGCCAGCAGCAGTGCGACATCAGGAAATGTATGGGGTTTTACTTGTCGTGCATCAAGCCGAGGCAGAACACTGGAGTGCACACAATGGGGATCCTGGACACTCTTCAATGGGCTTCTTCTTCCTCGACTACTGCAACCTTCTCAGTGGATAGGTCGGACATACAATTGAAGAAGATGGAGATGTCAGAGCTCCAGCAGAAGATTTGTGTCTTGTTCGATATTCACGGTCATGCTCACACTATTCTGGAGTTCAAGTATATCACTGACACTTTCTACCCCCTACTTAATTGGTACGCGACGAAGCTGGGGATCAAAGTGTTTGAGATCTGCGGCAGGAACAAGTTGGTGGATGAAGATGCAAGTGTCACTTATGAGTTTGTGGAGGGGAAGTGGATGAGAGATGGCCTTCAAGATCAGCATTGGTCTCTCTTATCTTGGTACAGCATGTGGGAGTGAGCGACAGACTGCATTGACTGAAAGTAAGTACTTGATTCTTGAACGAACATTTGTTGTTCTGGCGAGTTTTTTGTGTTGTTTGATTCAAGCTTATCAGATTTGCTATTGATTTTCGGTGCCTTTGCAAGCTGCTCAAAGAACAACTTTACGGGCTTTGGTTTACTCAATACTCGAGTTGCATTCAAGCGGTGTAGTGACCAGATCTGCAATCTTAAAGTACAGGATTCTTACGCGAAAAATAGAAAACGATGATACCCCAGTACCAAGTTTCATGTATAAAATATAGCACTATATACACTATAGTATCACTTTATACAAACACGTATCATTTGCAAAAGTCATACAAGTGCGAATTTGCAACAGTTGTACAAGTGCGATTGCCAAATATTCCTGGTATATTTTCTGGAACAGATCCAACATCCAACCACTAAACCTCCAATGGGAAAAGGTCAGTAGTTCAAAACCAAAGAACGAGCAGCTGCAGGATTTGAACACACAACTTCAGCACAAAAAGCGGTTGCCCCAAGTCTGGAAGACCCAGTGGACCAGTACGGAAGGTGGAGGTCATTAGGGTTCTAAGAGCAGAGGCAGTAGTTGCCCAAACCACCAAGTCGGAAGGTTTCAGCATGATGGGCACAATCAACGTGAGCCAGTTTGGCATCAGGTTGAAGATCAAATTCCAGAAGGGATCGGTGACTACCAATGGTTCAACGCTCGACAGCTCAAAATAATTTCGTACTTCTCGAAGATGCGCCACCAGCAGAGCAGCACCTGCTCTACACACGGATGATCATCGCCATGGACGCCCGCCGGAAGTCCATCCAGCTGATGGGCTGTGAGTTCCGACTCACGGCCAAACTCTTCAGCCAGGCGTTTGAGCTTCTAGGAGCAGAGTTGCAGATGGAAAAGCCACCCTCCTGGGGCTTGTCAATTGTTACAGCAGCAAAACCGTGATTGTTCCACTTACACGTTAATGTGCTGCACGCCGTTCTGTTCCATTCTTCAAATTGATCTTGGAGTGCCGAGTTGGATGGGCAAAAGCAGCCTGGAAAAGTTGGTGAGGCTGGCGATCCAGCACTCCGCATTGTTGTAATTCATGTGAAGCTTATCAGAGACCATCCTGAGAATAATCTCACAGCAAGCAAGCAAGCATCGATCAAAAAAAGCTCTTACCCATGTCGATCCTTTCATGCATTTTGCAGCATGTCTTGAGCATTGCCAGGCATGCGTTTTCTAGAAACTCGTTGCTGAACATGTACATAATGTACCCCTTGTCCGTTCAAGGCTGCAAAAGAAAAGGAAGAAAAAAACAATGCGAATGATGCGGCACTCATTCCTTTGAGCTCCTCTCGAAGAAATCAGTGCTACAAGTGTGATCCTGGGTTCACCAGATAAATAAATTGTTCCACATTGCATAACTGTTAGATGGTAGAATATCCTAGAATATCCAAGCATATTCTATGTATATCCACTACCATCTCAGTGTTTGCTTAAACAAACAAAAAATATGAGAGACAATACTTATCTCTTAATTAATTTGCAGTAGATAGTTATAAACATATTTATAATTTATAAATCAATATTAATATTATTATATATCAATAGTAGAATTTATACTAGAAAATAAGTTTATAAATTATAAATAAAAATATTAATATAAATGAACAACAACTATTAGATATTAAAATAACCTAGAATCTGCAAGTATATTTTAAGTATATTTAATACCCCTACAGGTTTTCTTAAGAAAACCAATTCTAGATCTGTAGTGTTTGGTCACTTTAAACCTATACAAGCTTATTCACAAACCTATTTACATTATCATATAGAACTTTTTGAACCCACTTAAAACTTGGGACTTAATTTTCTCTGAGATTTTGTTGTAGATTAGATGTTATATTGTTCTTTTAACCATGCCCTATACAAATATACAAACTTTATAATAAAAATTCAAGTTCTTTAAATCTTTCTTGATTTCATATTAGTAGACAAGAAACAAAAAATATATGAAGATTATAAAGACTTAGTCAAAGGAAGAAAATGCAACATACTCAAAGGCATTATAGTTAAAAGTAAAAGATCAACATCAAACAGCAATACCATCATCATGAATATACAATTTACAGATATAAGGCATCAAAACCCATTTAATACAAGTTGCAAGTAAGATTTACTATTACATCTTGATAATTGGGTTGGGTGACCTCTTGGGAAGTCTAAATTCAGGAGCTTATATTAAGGTGGCCAACCCAAGTTCCACCTAGTTGCAATTACATATAATTTTTTAAACATTTGGGAATTACTTGATTATGATGTTGTAACACTTCTCATTTACAGTATCACTTCTATAACTGAAAAAATTCTAAAATCTTTCATTCTTTGCATAGGATGGATCCAAATCTTAAACTTTGGATTCATCATCACATCTGAACATGGGATGAAAAAAATTGATATTGGTAAAATAAATTTTATCTATAAATTACACCAAAAACAATATAGAGCATTTCTTATAATTACACTCAAAGAGACTTTATACTAATAATGAAAGGGCTTAATATAAATATTAACTGAGTGCTTGGGATATAAAATTAGGTATATTAATTAGGGTTTAAACCTTTGCTTATCTACAAGAATGGATGGACCAAATTCAGTCATAAATGGATGGTCCACATGCTATAGTATTATAATTAGTGTATTAACTAGCTAGGGTAATACATGTATTTACAAACCTTCTCCAAAAGATGAAAAGGTGATAATAATAAGTTAGGTGAAACATCTGGAGCCTTTACTAGGTGATTATACTCCCACAAAATCACTAATACAGTTGCTAATAACCATGACTAAAATAAAATCCAAAGCCATGGCATAAGCATTAGTTGACTACAAAACTTTGATGAAATGCACTTAAATTTTGAATGATGTTTCTAATTTTGAAATTTTGTAAGAAAAAAAAGTTACTCATTTTAAAAGACTTTTAGCTACACAAATATGTTTACTAGCAAACCAAAATACCAAATAATATTAATGTTTATACAATTTGATTGGTACAGAAGACCATACCAATTGATTTATATTGTGTTGGTTTTACCAATTGCTTTAGTCATCCTCTTGCATAACACTACAAAGCAAAACAATATCCCTGCTCCTCCTCCTCATGTAAATACTATTACTATATTATGTATTATTATTATAAGCATTAGTAACATTCTTCATGGTTGCCTGCAGATGCAGCTGCTTGGCTGTAGAAACTTGCTGGAGATGGTGGTCTATCCAAAGCTCATCTCTCAAAAGGCTCTTGAAATGCAACAAAAGCTGCCAGAATCTCCAAGGATGAGTATTAGAATGGTGAAGAGAAAAGTTTAGCAATTTTGTTTCTTTGCTAAGGGGAGATAGCTTAGATGGTAGAGTGCTCGCTTAGGGATCAATACCCAGCATCTCCAAATATGTTCGATTATTTGACCGATTTTACTGGTGTTGACCTCTGGGGGAGCTATGGATGGATGTTACACTGTGAGACTATCAACAAAGCAATGCATAGATATTTATCTTGTGTTTTTTTTTCCCATTTTTTTGCAAACGACTAAAAAAGTTTTGTTCATTGTAAGTACATTAGGATTGAGCCTGGAAAGGAGTTGCCATCAAATTAAAGATGTCTTATCTTTTTGAAATATTGAGCATTTTATGATTGTGAGATTAAATCGTTGTTCACATCTAGGTTTGGGCTCTTTGGCATGCTCAGTTCAAGTCCGACAATCGACAGCGTCACAAACTCTCGAGTACTTTTTTATTTTCTAAGTCAAAGGGTTAGGTTATAATCTTTCTCACTTGGATTTTTCTATTGTCGAAGCTCTCGTCAGGTAAGCTATGGTCTCTCACGCTCACACTGCCCCAACACTTGCCCGCGGAGCTCCAGCTCTAGCTCCAGCACATCCACCACACCATCCTCGAGGAGGCCACGAGCCAGCACCAGCTTTAGCTCCAGTTCTTCAAGGTGACGCTCCAGTTCGAGCCCGAGCACCAGCTGCTTTCGTTCACCCTGCTCGCGGCCACCCTGCTCACCTAGCTCCAGCGCCTGCTATCCGTGATCATGCTCGCCACCACCATCCAGCTCCAGCGACAGCAGTGTACCATCATCATCACAGTGATGGAGCTCCTTGTGAGCGACTAAATTTTCCATTCTACTTTAGTCACTTAACCACACCTCTGACCACTTGGAGGAGTCTCATTCACAACCTCCATAAGTCCAATCCAGGACTTAGGACTTGCTAGCCCCGAGAATGGCATCCATGCCACTCAACATTTGCACTTGGTCCAAGTGCTCCACGTGTCCGATCCCATGACCAACACTCAAAGGTACCACCGACATAGCAGCCCGTTACGCTAAGGCCATGCCCAATCACCTTTGCCACACTGGTAGTCCAATACCACTTGCATCACCGTCTTGGCTCTCCAAGACGAGGCAAACCATCCGTGAGTGGTCATCTCAGATCCACTCCTTAGCATCCTTAGGATGCCCACCGACAAGGGGAATAGCCTTCCCCAATATCCCTCTGTCAGTCCCCACTAAGTCCCTTTCTGCCCCTGGCCGTGTTTGCCAACACTGCCACTGGATCAAGACCCACAGGCCCGACCACTAAGTCCCACGGTTCTCTAGGACTTCCTCACCACACGACTGTGTCCTTGGTCACTACCCCAGAGGACTGCTCCTCTTCCTTTCCACAGTCTGGGCCTTTGGGACAACATTTCGGAACACCGTGGCCTTACGCGAGCCACCTGGGTACTCTCCTCGCCTTTTGCCCTTGGGTGCTCTAGCCATGGGATTAGAGCGGGTTCTATTGAGCCACACCAGGTATCCAAGTAGGTAGTGCCACCCACACTTGGACTGGGAGCATCGGCCAGTCGATCTCCCGGGGGAACTAGAGCCGGCTCTTGAACACTTCACCAAGCTACCCCGCTTGTCGGTCTGTGTTCACTCTAGTCTTGGACTTCCTAGTGGGCAGCTCATCACCCAACACTGGGTCCGGCCTTCCTGGGCCAAACTGGCCTTTCCTGGCCAAACTGGCTCCACTGCAGTCCTCCCCCTACTATACTTTTGGAGCTCACCAAACCCCCCAGGGTTTGAGAGACGAACGCTTTGGGCTTTCACCCTCTCAGACTCGAACTCGGACTCGGACTCGAACTCGGACTCGGACTCGGACTCGGACTCGAACTCGGACTCGGACTCAGGCTCGGGCTCGGTCTCGGCCTCGGCCTCGGTCTCGTTCTCGGTCCTGATCTCGGTCTCGGTCTCGGTCTCGGTCTCGGTCTCGGTCTCGACTTCGGACTCCATCTCGGACTCCATCTCGGACTCCATCTCGGACTCCATCTCGGGTCCATCTCGGACTCCATCTCGGTCCATCTCGACTCCATTTCGGGTCCATCTCGGACTCTATCTCGGGTCCGTCTCGGACTGGGTGATAGCACTCGCCCGCCTAACCCGGAAGTCTGGG
>NW_003314597.1:0-10097 GCF_000143415.4 Selaginella moellendorffii | reverse complement strand
GCTTTTTTATGTGATACCACTATAAGAATTGGAATCTATCCCCCATTTTTCAAATGGTATTGTCAACAAAATTGAATGAAGACCTTCTAGTTGAATTGAGGGATTCTTCTTCCAAATACTTGACAAATATGATATGATCTTTACCATTAATTCATGTTCTAAAATAATGTTAGCTAGAAATTTTGCATTCTTAGCTATATAATTATAGAAGGAGTGTTCACTATATTATCTTTCATAGCAATGCCTCATGATTTCCTTTTGTTCGTTCTGTCTAATTGTTATTTGAAGCATGTTGTCTCGTCCAACTCAATAAAGTTAATCACTTATTAATCTGAATGGTTTTGACTTACATATGATCTTCCTCTTAGCACATTTTCAACCTTTTAGAAAATTCATTGATTTTAAAAACTTATAAATATTTCAATATTTTTCCATATTAACACTTATTGTTAAGACTTCATCATCTTTTTCTTTTGATCTCTTCTTGCTCTAGAAGTATTTTATAATTCAAAGCTTTAGCCAATCTTAAATGTTTTTTTTAAAATTAAACTCAGAGTCATACTTTGCTAAAATTATCATCTATTTGAGGAACTTTTCAACAAAATGTTAGCTTGTTTGCAATTCACTTTAATATAATATTATCAGGGCAACAAAGTAAAACTTAAGTTTTAGAGCTTTAAGCCAAAACAAAACAAAACTCTTGAGTGTAAAACACCAGAGTGGTGCAACATTGGAACAATTCTAAAGCTTTTAGCATCTTGATATTAAAATTAGTACACAAAATAATGCTAAACGAAGGTTAATGCTATTTCAACATAACATAAAAAATATAAGTACTCTACCAACTACTAAACTTGGGATTAAAGCAAATGCAGAACAAAAACAAATACATTTAACAAGAAATTTCAAGTTGGTCAGTTATATCTACTATGCATTTTGAACCCCTAGCAAATCCCTCAATAAACCTTTAATAGTAACTTGCAAGTTCTACAAACCACAGTATCTCTCTTATGTTTGTTAGAGTGAGCATTTAGTATTGCTGTTGCCACAAACAAAAGAGGTGAGACTTCTTAAGAGTGTTATCATGGTGCAGCTGCAAAATATGGTTGGCCAAAATGATATGAGGAGATTGTGCACATGTCTTTTATGTGAGACACATCAGATGAATGATCAGGTGGTTAAGAGTAGAAGAATTATTTTAATGATGTCTGCAGATCATCAAAAGTTGTTTCATATTACAAAGGGAATTGCAAATGGAGAAAGGCAGGATCCTTTTAATGGAAGATCCATGGCACATATGCAGTATTCAAGAGGTTTTCTATCCAATTTTGAAAGACAAATTCGCTGCTCAAGCATGTTGCAGCTTGGAACCTACATACTGTGAGAACTGCCACAGCAAACCAAGGATGCCAGCCGAGTATTTCAGCCACAAGAGCGTCTGCAAGCATATATATATATATAATCATCTTTGCACAAAAATTTATGCAAGCTCGTAGAAACCTTAACGAGGAAGGATTGACCATTGCCTGTTTGAGAATTTGCCACCACAGCTAAATTGTCAAAAGGTTTGTATTGACTTTCACTGCAAGGGATAACATTACATTTGCAGTAAGATCCATCAGAAGCATTAGCTTCTAAGTATTCTATTCAAGAGTAGCAACCGCAGATATGCTTCACCCTGGATGCACAGCTCCTACTAGATTAAAAATATTAGATCAAAACTCTTAATTCAAAAGGGGTAACCGTTGGATGCTATCGAGGAATAGCCTTGTGGATGTTTGTCATGAGAAAACTGAGAAAAGATCATATGAAGCTTTGCTCAGTCAGTGCAAGTCGATCACAACAGGCAGGAAACTCCACCAAAGCCTTCTGGAGGCAGGATATCTTTCTCAATCCGATTCATTCTTTGCCAACCTTCTCATACGCATGTACGGGAAGTGCAACAGCATCAGCGATGCTAAAAACGTCTTCGATTCAATCTCTAAGAGGAACGTTTTCTCCTGGACTATCATGCTTGCCGCATATGCCCAGAACGGGCATATCCGCGAGGCAAGAGATATCTTTGACAAAATGCCCTCGACACTCAAGAATGTTGTTTCATGGAACTCAATGATTTCTGCATACTCTCAAGCTGGGAATTCCAAAGAAGCCTTTTGCATATTCAAGCTCATGGATCAGGAAGGGATTCGACCGAATGAAATTACTCTGATTAGCATTCTGGATGGATTCTCCAGTTGCAATGCCTTAGAACAAGGCAAGAGTGTTCACAAGAGCATTGATTCCACTTTCATTCTTTGTGACGTTCGAGTGGGAACTGCGCTGGTCGACATGTATGGAAAATGTGGAGATATTGGAGAGGCCAAGGCTGTGTTTGATGCGATGCGGACAAAAAACGAGGTGACATGGAATGCCATGATGGCTGCATATGCCCAGAACGGGCATTCCAATTTGGCAATCCGGCTGTTCCAGCTCATGAGCGTCGAAGGTGTCAAGCCCGACGACGCTAACTTTGTGAGCGTGTTGGAAGCTTGTGGTGACGCTGGAGATCTAACGGTTGGTCGACTGATTCACAGTTTTGCTGCTCAAAGTGGATACGAATCAAACCTGATGGTGGCAACTTCGCTGCTAAACATGTACAGTAGATCGAGAGAGTTTGATCGGGCAAGAGAGATTTTTGACAGTGCTGAAAGCAAAGACGTTGTTTTGTGGACTGCTCTACTAGTCGCATATGTCCAGAGCGGGCATGGCAAGGAAGGGTTTCGAGTTTTCGTTTGCATGGACCTGGAGGGATTTACACTGGACGAGGCTTGTTTCATCAGTGCTCTCGACGCTTGTGGGAGTGTCCTCGCTGTGGACGAAGGAAAACTCGTTCACGCGAGCTTGCTAAGTGACTATAAATATTATCTTAGCACCAAGATCCAAAATGCGCTGGTTCACATGTATGGACAGTGTGGTCATCTCAGAGAAGCGAGAAAGATCTTCGAGGACATGAGATCAAGGGATAAAGTGTCGTGGAATGGGATTCTCACAGCCTATGTCCGCCACGGGCAGATCCACGACACTTTAGACTTGTTCTTGAGAATGAACCTAGAGGGCATACCACCCAATGCAATAACTTTCACAAACGTTCTCTCTGCTTGCAGCTATGCAGGCAAGCTCTCCAGAGCGATGTTTTCTTGGCTTCCATGCAGAGCGACTAGTAATTATGGTACAGTAGAAATAACACAATATTCAATTAGTAATAAGGAATTTCAAATCCAAGTATACATGTTTAATGTTTCAAAATATTCAAGTTGGTTTTGTATCAAAATGATGATGGTTATTCTGGACCTGATTGTTGGCCTTTTAGATCATGCCTTTAAACGGGACCATATCTTTCTGGAATATCAACATTAAAAACCAATAGATAATGGTCAATATTATCTTGTTTTACAAGATGATTTCAGTTTTGTACTTTATAAAAACTCAAAATGTAATGTAACAATTGTAGGTCTTAGTTTCAATTGATATTTCAATAATAATAATTTAAATATGTATAATCATAAATAAAGTTGTGTTTATTTACGGAATATGTCAATTTTTTTAGAGTATTTAGTTTAGCCTGGATTAGTGTTAGATTTGTTTCTCAATTTTACTATATATGAAAATTGTATTAATATTTTGATCTAGTACCAAAAAATATATTTCTTTCTTGTGCATCCTAGAGAACAGATGCATTATATATTTCTAATAATTTAATGGTTCTTTTATTAATACTTGGAGACTTTCCCCTGTATATGAAGATTAATATAAATCCATGTCTTGAGTAACCTTAGTGTTTTAGTAAAAATATATTCCGTCAATCCTATAAAATATAGTTTTACTCTACATTGTACAATATTTTGATCATTTTATGAATATTACGATGAATACTCTTAAATATATTGGAGCTGGAATATCCAAGTATATTCTAGGATATTTCTCAATCAACAGGCCCATGGACAAAAGCATTGCCATAGATTTTTCTCCTGGTCTGGAGATCTCTTGTGCCTGTGCATCCCCTACTATTAAGCAAACTAAGCATTGCTACATGTAATGCATAGCAATTTATTTACTTAAAAAAACCTTTGTGGTAGTGGATATTGCTAGAATATACCCAGATATTTTACCATCTCATTTAGATTAATTCTCTTTTATTATTAAACACAGATATGGTTTTTTAAAGATATTAAGTATAGGTGTAAATAGTGTTTAACTAGTTCAAAGTTTAAACCCTGATTATATATAATATGGGAAAATCACAACCATAGTGTTATTCTTACTTATTAATCCAATTGATCAAATAAAATTTATAATTACAAACATGTTTGTAATTTATAAACACAAGATTAATCTTATTGCATAGAAAGGGTTTAAGAAAGTTTATAAATTATAAACATGTGTATAAATATAAATACAAGATTAATCTAAATAAATAACAAAGGTTGGAAGGATACTTTAGAATATCCAAGCATATTTTAAATACTAACTTTGTGATCATGATATGTTCAATGTTAACTTAATGTCAAGTTTTTCATATTAGAAATTAAACATTGAATTAGTTAATTGCCAACCTGGAAACAAACACATGAACAAGCTCGGGAATACCGTGAGCAAACCTGCAGTTGACTCCATTACGACAGTGCCCCTTGGCGAAGTATCTACAGAGCCGTGTCTTGTAGAACGGGTCATGAAGATCCATTTCGTCACTGCTGCTTCCATCGTCCGAGAAATCTTCTTCCTCTCTAACAATGTAGTGTTCGTCCCAAAGCTTACAGGTGCACATTTGTATCTTATTCCGGTACTCCATGCCACAAGTATAACAAAACTCGTAGCCACACCTATAGCACCAGAACACCAAGTATCGTACACAAGAAAAAGAACGAGGCAGAAAAATCATACCTGCAAGTCATGTGGTAGCACCCTTCCGAGAGCTCAATCATCCACCTACACTTCTTGCACTGCCTCCAGTTCTGGTTCTCCGCGAGCCTGTAGAGCTTTGCGTCCGCGGCATCTTTTAAGTCGAGAGGCAGCCGCTGGTATCCAGCACAAGTCGAGAATGTATGCCAGGGAACTCGGCAGTCGAGGCAGAAGTATCTGTGGCAAGCTCCACACAACTTCCGGGGGTTGGGGTCGAGGAAAGTCCTTCTATCCATCAAGTCCGAGCACTTTGGATACGGGCAGTAGACTCTCTCCGCATCAGGGATGCGCTCCTCCTCTATCTTCTTCATGAAAACTTTGAGAGCCGCCTCGGACAGCAGCTTCTTGCACTCGCCCTCGGTGAACTTCTTCGTGCACTCGACTTGCGGGCAAGCCACCGGGAAAGTCCGCCCGGTTGTCACTGTAGCCTCGACGTGCTGCTTCACGCACGATGAGCAAAACTTGTGAGAGCACTCGGCGAGAGTGTAAATGTCCGCATCCTGGACGTCCTCGAGGCAAATGACGCAGTGAAACATGGACCTGCTGCTGGAAGCCGTGTTTTGCCTCTGGCTGATCGAGACCGACTTCGCTAGATTGTCTGCTGGCCAGTTCTCTCCGTGGAGCGCAAGGTTGATATCAAACGACTCGAAACTATCGATGAGCCCGATTGCCTTGTCATACTCGGCCTTCATAGCCTTCGTAGAGACCCTCCAATATCCCTTGATCTAGGTGAGAAAAAAGAAACAAAGCGTTTCAATTAAGGAAAAGCTGGCGAAAGAAGAGAAGAACAACCAACCTGGTTATGGAGAGGGCGAGAGTCCGTGTAAGCAATGATCTTGCGAGCTCCCATGGACTGAGCCGACTTGAGAACGTCAACGAGAGCATAGTACTGCGCGACGTTCTTCCCGGTAGGAGTTGCGACGTATCTCTTGAGCTGGAGGAGCTCGTTTCCACTGGAATCCCTGATCGATCCACCAAGAGCGGCACCAACAATCACACCACCCTCGGACACCGAGTAGCCTTTGAAATAAACCCGGAAGAACGTCCCCGTGATCCCCGACTGGAAAGGCCGCTCGTACAAGTCACCGTTCTCCTCCCACTCCCTCTCGTCCATCTCATCGATCTCGTGAACCATGGCGTCGTCGTGGAGCAGCTGGTCCGCGCTCTCGTTCAGCTCTTTGAGCAGCTTGGCCGCTATCTCGCGATCCTTCTCCTGCTTCTGGAGCGCCTCCAGCTCCATCTCCTGGACGCGAATTGCCAGCGCCGCGTCGCCCTCCACGCCCAGGAGCTTGTTCCTCCATCCAGCTAGGCCGTGCAAGCAACGAGAAACCATCCGCCCAAACACAAACAGAAGCAAGCAATGGAGAACAACTACAACGAGGGCATCGCCCACCGACATTTGGAAGGCAAGATCGGAGTCGGAGGCGCTAGACGCCGCCGCCATCGCCATTCTTTGCTAGGATTCTTCACTGCCAGGTGGTATTCCACTAGTTTCACTTTTCCTGAACAGATTAAAACAAGCCAAAGTATATATTTTTATTACTTTATTTGGTGAGGAAATGTAATAACCTCTTATGCTTTGTTCATATTAAATTGAAATTGAAAATTTAATATAAATTACACCATCCACCTTCTAGTGCAAGATAGAAAGTTTTAAATATAAACTGTTTCTAGAATATTTGTGTGAGACTGTAATTATAAGGTTTAGGGAGGGATCTAGTTAGTAAGTTCTTTAAAATATAAAATATTGGAATTTAGAGCACAATAATATAAGAAAAATTCAAATGGTATTTTTAAAATTTAAATAGCTTTTTCCACCATTCTATAAAGTTTATTAATTTTCTTGTTTTACTTGGTGTTATAGTGGTGTTTTATATGAAGGCATGGATCAAAGTTACTCTAATACTTATTTAGAGAGTGTAGGATGTCATTTGATATTATTTCACATGTCATCAGTAATTACCATGACTTGGTCAAAATTTGATTACAATTTTATAAAAAAGTGTAGAGCTGTTGTAGCAATTTATAATACTTGATCAAAGAGTTAATCACCAATATAGGATGTGGACTTGCACATTTTGTAGGGATTCTTGGTTTTGGTGTGTCTTTTTGTTTTAAAATCCAAGGAGCTCTAAGAGTTGGAAATCCCAAGTTTATGATTAGAGCTGAAGCATAAACTAAGTGATAAAAAGGACTTGAAATTAAAGCTCACTCAGCTAGCTTCCAAAGATCACCACTACTATTTGGTACTACAAAAATTATCAAGTTTATTTTTTATAGAATCATACTCTTCTTGCAATTCAATTGAAAGTATATTTATGTCCTAGAAATTAATTGAAAAGAAGTGAACTTTGTTATTACTTTGTGTGTGGTTTTGTAAACTTATAATGATATAACAACCATTTTGTACCAATTTTTCTTTTTTTAATAATCAATTTTTCTAGAATATTGCACAATACATTATTTATTCTTTCCACCAACCAATTAGCTTGTGAATAATATGATATTGACTATTGATATTTAATCAATAGCTTCCTCATTAGTTTTTTTAACTACTTTATTGAATAAATATGAGTTTTGGTCAATAACAATCTCTAACAGGTAACCAAACGCTATGCATACATTTTGGACAAGAAAGTTTATCATAACTTCCTTTTATGTTGGTTTTAATTGCTATTATTTTAACCCACTTAATAAAGTAGTCTATTACCTTTGAGATAAGGCTTCTTTTAATGTGGCCACTATAAGAATTGGAATCTATCCCCCATTTTTCAAATGGTATTATCAACAAAATTGAATGAAGACCTTCTAGTTGAACTGAAGGATTCTTCTTCCAAATACCTGACAAATATATTAATTCATGTTCTAAAATAATGTTAGCTAAAAATTTTGCATTCACAATTTTCTTAGCTATATAATTACAGGAGTGTTCACTATAATATTTTTTATGGCAATGCCTCATGATTTCCTTTTGTTCATTCTGTTTAATTGTTATTTGAAGTATGTTATCTCGTCCAACTCAATAAAGTTAATCACTTATTAGTGTGAATGGTTTTGATTTATATATGATCTTCCTCTTAGCACATTTTCAACCTTTTAAAAAATTCATTGTTTCCAAAAAGTTATAAATATCTCAATATTCTTCCATATCAACACTCATTGTTAAGACTTCATCATTTTTTTCTTTTGATCTCTTCTTGCTCTAGAAGTATTTTATAATCCAAAGCTTTAGCCAATCTTAAATGTATTTTTATGCTGAAACTCAAAGTTATATTTTTCTATCATCTACTTTAGAAACTTTTCAACAAAATGTTGGCTTGTTTGCAATTCACTTTAATGTAATACAGGACAACAAAGTAAAATTTGAGTTTTAAAGCCTTAAGCTGGGATAGAGCCAAACTCCTGAGTGTATAACTAAAGAGTGAAGGTACAAAACATGTATACAACCAAAGAGCAAAAAAACAAAAGTGTGATGCAACATTGGAATAATCCTAAAGCTTCTAGCATTTTAATACTAAAATTAGTACACAAAATAAAGCCAAATGAAGGTTAATGGTATTTCAACATAACATGAAAATATACGTACTCTATCAACTACTAAATTTTTTAACAAGAAGTTATATAATGCCTTAAATTGGTAAATTATATCTAATCTACTCATTATCCTTACTATACATTTTGAACCCCTAGCAAATCCCTCAATAAACCTTTAATAGTAACTTGCAAGTTCTACAAACCACAGTATCTCTCTTATGTTTGTTAGAGTGAGCATTTAGTATTGCTGTTGCCACAAACAAAAGAGGTGAGACTTCTTAAGAGTGTTATCATGGTGCAGCTGCAAAATATGGTTGGCCAGAGGAGATTGTGCACATGATTTTAATCTGATAGGGATGGTGTGGTTTCTTAATCAGGTGGTTAAGATTAGAAGAATTATTTTTATGATGTCTGCAGATCATCAAAAGTTGTTTCATATAACAAAGGGAATTGCAAATGGAGAAAGGCAGGATCCTTTTAATGGAAGATCCATGGCACATATACAGTATTCAAGAGGTTTTCTATCCAATTTTGAAAGACAAATTCGCTGCTCAAGCATGTTGCAGCTTGGAACCTACATACTGTGAGAACTGCCACAGCCAACCAAGGATGCCAGCCGAGTATTTCAGCCACAAGAGCGTCTGCAAGCATATATATATATACAATCATCTTTGCACAAAAATTTATGCAAGCTCGTAGAAACCTTAACGAGGAAGGATTGACCATTGCCTGTTTGAGAATTTGCCACCACAGCTAAATTGTCAAAAGACTTTCACTGCAAGGGTACTACAACTGTGTAACATTGCATTTGCAGTAAGATCCATCAGAAGCATTAGCTTCTAAGTACTCTATTCAAGAGTAACAACCGCAGATATGCTTCACCCTGGATGCACAGCTCCTACTAGATTAAAAATATTAAATCAAAACTCTTAATTCAAAAGGGGTAACCGTTGGATGCTATCGAGGAATAACCTTGTGGATGTTTGTCATGAGAAAACTGAGAAAAGATCATATGAAGCTTTGCTCAGTCAGTGCAAGTCAATCACAACAGGCAGGAAACTCCACCAAAGCCTTCTGGAGGCAGGATATCTTTCTCAATCCGATTCATTCTTTGCCAACCTTCTTATACGCATGTACGGGAAGTGCAACAGCATCAGCGATGCTAAAAACGTCTTCGATTCAATCTCTAAGAGGAACGTTTTCTCCTGGACTATCATGCTTGCCGCATATGCCCAGAACGGGCATATCCGCGAGGCGAGAGATATCTTTGACAAAATGCCCTCGACACTCAAGAATGTTGTTTCATGGAACTCAATGATTTCTGCATACTCTCAAGCTGGGAATTCCAAAGAAGCATTTTGCATATTCAAGCTCATGGATCAGGAAGGGATTCGACCAAATGAAATTACGCTGATTAGCATTCTGGATGGATTCTCCAGTTGCAATGCCTTAGAACAAGGCAAGAGTGTTCACAAGAGCATTGATTCCACTTTCATTCTTTGTGACGTTCGAGTGGGAACTGCGCTGGTCGACATGTATGGAAAATGTGGAAATATTGGAGAGGCCAAGGCTGTGTTTGATGTGATGCGGACCAAAAACGAGGTGACATGGAACGACGTCGCCAT
>NW_003314595.1:0-10176 GCF_000143415.4 Selaginella moellendorffii | reverse complement strand
TTCTGCCGCACCAGTGGCTGGATTTCGATTCTGGGAGGGAAGAATGTAGCATCGACAGAAATTTTTAAAAATATTTAGGGTACAATTGTCCAGATGCTCTCAAAGAGCATTCCGTGTTGCTTGAGAAAAACTTGGAAGTTTTGTCCTTACGCAGGTAACTGGCTATTCTTTTCTAGCATCCAGGTGATTTTCTTATTTCCTTTTTCTTGCAGAGATATTGACGTAGAGCTGGTGCTTGTCGAGGGATAAGTCAAGCGATCTTGCTGCATTGAAGGAACTTGAAACGTTGCAGGTTGTTTAGCAGCGGTGAACTGATCAGGCTCAAGGTATGAAAATTTTGAGCTCGCTTTATCGTTTCTTACTACGGCCTTCGTAGAATCCATAGTCTGTCCTTGATGGAAGCGAAGGTTGGTCCACTTCTGCAGAAACCTCAGGGTCTTTCAAATGAAGTGTACAGACGAATGCAACGTCAGGGATTGAAACCAGCCATTGGCATTGTTGTTGGTGCTCTCAAGGTATGTAGAAGCATGAGAGATCTACAACTAGGCAGGAGAATGAACAGGGATGTTTCCGAGACAGGTGACTTCTCAAACATTATCGTCGCCAACATCCTGCTTGATCTGTACGCGAAATGCGGAAGCATGATAGATGCTCGTGGAACATTTGACAGCATGCCGCATCGCGATGTTGTCTCCTGGAATTCGATCGTACAGGGATATGATATGCACAGAGTGGAAATGGTGAAATGGCTCTACAGTTGTTTGCTCGTCTGGGAGACGAAGGGTACAAACCGGATCGAGTATCAGTTCTTGGTGCTCTCAAGGCTTGTTCCAGCTTGATAGAGAAGGATTCCGGGCAGGCTTTGGATGGTCAACTGGTGGTATTCTTAGAGAGGAGCAGGGAGATTCACAGGAAAGCAGTAAAACTTGGCTTAGACTCGGATCTCTTCGTCGCGAGCACCTTGATTGATCTTTACGCAAAATGTGGGAGCTTGACAGAGGCTCGTCGAGTTTTCGAAGGAATGAGCCATCGTAGTGTGGTGACATGGAACTGCATGATTCTCGGGTATGCCAGCAGCGGCGAGGGTGGTGAAGCTCTCGATATCTATGCTCGAATGCGTCGTGGAGACACTCCACCGGATGCTTTAACTTTCATCGCAGCGCTGAAAGCTTGTTGCCGTCTTGCGGACGAGGAACTTGCCCATGCCCCGGCACGCATTCGTGGCATGTTTGTTCCCCCATCGATGGATCGATCAGTTGTTTATGGTGAAGAAGAAACGGAAGTCTTGAAGATTCAGAGCTTCGAAAAAGGAAGGGCCGTTCGCTTGGAAGCTGGTGAGCACTATTCAAACATCTTAGTGACCAACACACTTGTGGAGTTCTATGCCAACTGTGGGAGCATGGTGGAGTCTCGCAGTTTCTTCGACAGTATTGAACGTCCAGACGTGGTTTCTTGGAACTGCCTCACTCTTGGTTATGCTCAGAACGGCAAAGGCGAGCAAGCTCTTGAGATATTCTTTAGCATGGACGAGAATGGTTGCGCTCCAGATCGTGTCACAGTTCTTGCTGCACTAAAGGCCTGTGTCACCTTGGCTGAGAAGGAACAGGGCCAGATTGTCGACGGAGGCGTCGTTAAGCTTCGGGCTTTGCAGAGAGGCAAGGCCGTGCATGCTCGAGCTCTCGCTTTTGTGGACGGAGAAGACCTCTCGGTTCATAATGCTCTCGTTGACATGTACGCCAAGTGTGGAGGCATGGTGGATGCTTGGGTGGTTTTCCAAGATATGGTGGTGCGACTTGGACGGGGATAATCCTGGGGTATGCTTGCGGCGGCCAGCACAAGCTCGTCTTACAATCGTTCGAAAGCATGCAAGAGGAAGGTGTTAAGGCAGATCATGTCACTGCTACTGCTGCATTTAAGGCTGTTGCGACTCTAGCAGAGAATGAAGACCGCAAGCTTGTGAAGAAATAGCTGGAGAAAGGCAGAGCTCTCCACTTGCAAGTCGCAAGGATTTGCGAACTGGATGACTACTTTTCGGTGGATATGTATACCAAGTGTCAAAGCATGGCGGAAGTCTTCACAGCATCAAAGGCCCCTTGATCTTGGGATATAGTCGGTTTGGAGAACCCGAGCGAGCTCTGGAGTTCTACACTCGGTTGCTGCACGAGAAAAGCTTGTAACCGGACGTACGTTGCTGCTCTCAAAGCCTGCGCTGAGCCTTGCAGCACTGGACTTCGGGCAGCAGATTCACGTACAAGCTTGCAGTGCTGGACTGGATACAGAGGCATCGGTGGGAAGTTCTTTCGCTCAAAACGAGGCGCTCAAAGAGCGTGGCCTTGCAAGGTGGACGCGGTGGTGTGGATGGCATTCTTAAGTTCGTGCCTCAAGTGGAGAAATGTGGAGCTTGGCAGGATGGCCTTCAAGTCGGTTCTCAAGCTCGACGATGGAACAGGCTCTGCGTACTCTCTCACGTCCAACATCTATGCCCGAGGTCAGTCGGATTTACAACTCCAACATCATAGGAAACAGTTGTTGGAACGATTTAATGCTTCTTTTAACAGGAAGGCATGGGGACTCAAGAGAAAGGAACAGAACACAAGCGAAGAACAGCGAAGAACAAGGATAAAGCAAGGAGAGGGGAAGCGGTTTAAAGGTATGTAATCGTTGCCTAATCCTACAGCAAAGCATGGAAGTTTCTGGTCCCATTGGCCCCCGATGTTTATCATTTTCTCGCTCAACATGCCTTTGTGACCTTCCAACCAGCAGTGGCCTTGTTAAACAAGCAGCTCCGCAAGCTTACCATGGATATGTCACTCGTGTTGGTAGAGCCACAAACGCTCGTGTTTCCTCTCGTTTTTCTTCTGTCTTGCTTGGCTTGCATACTTTTCGTGTGTCGAATGAGCTTCCCTTCTTGCGAGTGAGTTCTTGAAGTGGCTGTCCAAAAGGCTTAAAATGACATGTTGTCTGGTTTTTTGTAAAATTTGCGTCACTTGGCTTGTACAAACTTTGTTCAATCCATGAATTTGCGACAGGAAGAAGAGCGCTTGAACGTGGATGATGGTGTGCTTTGGATCAACGTAGCCAGTGGAAGTTAGAAAAATGGAAGAACGAGGTGAAAACATTGACAGCGAAAGAAAGCTTTTTGATCCTGTGATCTCCAGGTTTGCGGATACGGTGAAAAAACTCAGTTTTGGTGGTGTAGTAACTTTTTGACTTTGTAGGGTTGAACACGCAACAAATAAAAGGGAAAGAGTTGACGGCTTATAAATTCCCACACTCTAGGATCTGTAGGGTAGGGAATTTAGGGTTTGATGGCAGAAACTTTTGGAAGGTTATCTGGGGATCATGGGTTGGAGAGGAAAATCAATGTTTTTTGGGATTCTGGTTGTGACCGTGATATTATCTCACAGAAATTAGTAGATGAATTCAATATTACTGTGGAGAGTAATTCACAAGTTAAAGATTTCAAGTTTATGGTGGAGGATTGTGAATTTAAAACAAGTTTGACTGTAAAACCATTGATTCTTGATCATGATATAATTTTGGGTTCACCTTGGATACATCAACATTGCTTAAAATTAGACTGCAGTGGCACTATAAACAGTTTAACTTTTGAGGTCAATAATTCTATATATTGCCTCAAGGAGATTGATGGTGCCCTTGATGATCACTACCAATTATATAAGTGCAGAAAATACAAGAGAATAAATCAACATATATGTACTACTTTTCATTATGCAGAATACAGTGGGAGAATCAATGATCATCACATCACAATTGAATTTGATAATGGTTCTGATTGGTCAGCTATATCACTTCAACTTCTCAAGAAACTTGGGCTCAAAGCAATTCGTGATTACAAGTATTTTACAAAAAGATTAACTGCAGATGTGCAAATGAAAGATGGTTATGGAATTGAGAATTTAACGTATAAAATGGGAAGCTTTTCAGAAAGTACAGATTTTATTGGTATAAAAGAGAATATAGATACCATAATTTTGGGGATGAATTGGCTTAAGAAGCACTCAGCAATAATTGACTTCAGGAATCATATTGTTACTTTTAAATCTAGTGAATTGGGTTGCTGGTATAGACTTCAATATCCAAATGGTGTATTTGAAGTCAGTAAAGATAGATTTGTTACTGAGACAGATAGTTTATGTTGGTGCCACCAAAAAAAAAGGGCCTCAGTCTTGGTTATGGCAAAGGCAAGCAAGCTCTGGAGCAATTCTTTAGGATGGATAAGAATGGTTCTCCAAATCACATCACAATTCTTACTGCACAGGATCAGATTGTTGACCAATACATTGTTAAGCTTGGAGTTTTTGAGTTCTAAAGGCAAAGCCGTGCATGCTTGAGCTCTGGCTTTTGTGGACCAAGGGGACCTCTCTCATGGACATATACCTCTCTGGACATGTGTCATAACATAAATTGTTTTATATTTTGATTCTGTTTGAATAAATATTATCATAAGTAGAAATACTTTGCTACACATTGCTAAATTCAATGCTTAGTTTGTTTAATAGAAGTGTTATTTCTCTAAATTAATCCAATTGATCAATTAAAGTTTATAATTTTTAACATGTTGATAATGTATAAACACAAGATTAATCTTATTGAATATGATATTAGATTAAACTAGAATATCCTAGAAAGCGTTTAGTGTTTATATAAATTAAAACCATATTTATAAATTAGAGATACAAGATTAATCTAAATGAATAACAACTGTTAGATGGTAGAATATCCTAGAATATCCAAGCATATTCTAGGTATAATCATCCCCTTATAGGTTTGGTTAAGCAAACAAATAATTTGGTGCACGTTGCATGCAATAATACTTAATTCTTAATAGTAATATTATTTTTATTTATTAATCCATTTGATCAAAGAAACTTTTATAATTATAAAGATATTGATAATTTATAGACACAAGATTAATCTTATTTAATATCAACCATTTGACTGTAGAATAAACTAGAATATATTAAGAAGTGTTTAGGAAAGTTTACAAGATTAATTTAAATGAATAACAACTGTTAGAAAATATCTTAAAATATCCAAGCATATTTTAGATATATCCACTACCCTTCTACAGGTTTGCTTATGAAAACCAAAAATTTAGATAAATTGAAAACTACAAATAAAATTTTCACTAAAAAATATAACATTTATATTTATACATATGTATAAAGTTTTACAGAAAGAGAATGATTATTTATATTTTCAAAATAATATTATAGTTATAAAGAATACTCACTATTAAAAAATATTATTCATTTTTTTAATTTGAAACAATTATGGTTTCATTTATATTAACCCAAATTAAACGCCAGGTATATCTTATTTATATTTACATTATTGTTATTTTATTAGTTTTTTATTTAGCATTGGATTGAAATATTATTGGATATTCGTGGTATATTTGATTGAAATTATTTATTAAAATTGTTTAACACTAAGCACCAACATAGATTAGAACTTTGAACAACTATAATATTTCATTGAGTATTTCTTATGACAAAAATTTATCCAAATTTTCTACATAGTTTTCTTTTTTTCTAAATGTATAAAATACAAACTTATGACTTGGAATAAATACGTGTCTATACATGGCATGCAGCATTATTTTGAAGATTACTAAACTACTTAAGTGTTACCTCTTATTTGTGATCTCTGGCTCCATCGTAACTTGATCATAACTTGATCAAGGAGGCAGACTTATACTATGTACATACCAAAACAATCACCTTTGTGCTAACTTTCACATATACTAAAGAAAATTACATATATAACTTGTAGTCAATTTCCCATAATTAATGTATCATCTTGCACCCTTGCTTTCTTCAAAAGAATTACCAACAATGGAAAGGCATGAAAAGACCATAATCTGGTAATGCAAAACAAACCAAACAAAATGGACTGTGCTAAAAAAGTATTTATTAAATTTGTGGTCAAAATGAGCACCAACACAAACTACTCATCTCTTTGCCAAATCTATCTTTACTTGCTTCATATATACCAGATGGGTATTGAAATCTATACCAACAATCCAACTCTTTGGATATAAAAGTAACAATATGATTCCTGTAGTTAATTATTGCTGAGTGATTATGAAGCCAGTCAATCCCAAGAAATATGGTTTCTCTATAATCTTCTAGACTAATAAAATTTCTTCTTTCTAAAAAGTTTAGTTATAACATACCAATTCCATAACTTTCATTTGAACTTATGGAGTTAGCCTTTCTGCAAAATACTTGGAATCGTGAACTACTTTAACCCCGAGTTTCCTGATAAGTATTCCAGAACTTGCACAACCATTATCTATTTCAATTCTGATTTTCTGATCATTGATTTCCCACAGTATGTATATGTTGATTTATTCTCTTGTATTTTTCTGGTCTTAGATAAGTTGTAATCACCCATGAGGCAACATGTAGTCCTCAAATGTTAGAGTATTTATTATGCTATTGCAGTCTAACTCTAAGCAATGTTTATGTATCCAAGGTGAACCTAAAATTATATCATAATCAAGAATCATTGGTAATACAGTCAAAGTCCTCATAACTTCACTCATAAACTTTGAGTTACTGTTAATAGTAATATTAAACTCATCCTTTGCCATCAAACCCTAAATTTACAAATTTTATGGATTAGATCCTTGAGGGGCTTTTGCTAGTCAACAACTTACACATGGTTCCACCATACAAGGAGAATAGCAATAAAGAACTTTCTCAACTTTTCCAATTGTTGGTTGTGCTGCAGCACGCAGCATTCAAAGAACGTACCCTAATTTACCTTAAGAAACCATTCTCTGGCATGGCATCGGAAAAATTAGTCCGTTACACTCGGGCATGAGCTCCAAAAAATTTCAAGCGCCTCCATGATGATCATTCCGGGATATGCCTCGATTGTGTTCCAACGTCGCTCAAAGCTCCTCGAGTCCACCAGCTTGCTCGCCTATTGGCCACGATTCGTATACGTTGCGAATAGCCTCTCGGGTTTAAGTTTCTGCTTAGACGCTTCATGCTTGAGCCTCTGCTTCTGCAGAAAGTTGTCAAGTGCAACCTGGTCACGCTCCATAGCTTCTTTCACACTTCCCAGAACGAAGGGCCTCTCCTTCTCTCTTTACTTTTCGGTAGAGCTATCCTGTTCTGTATATTCTCCTAGGATTGAGAGCATACGCAGATATCCAGCAAGCTTTGAAGACGTCCTTCCACGGCCTAGAAAGAAGAAAGAAATAATAAAACGATGGTTTAAACTCAAGAAAGAAGGAGCCTTCGACCAACTTTAGCAGAAGCTTCCATGTTCAAAGCATTTTCCTTGGAGTCGATGAGCGCCTCAATCTCATTGAGAAGCTTTAACTTCTCACTAAAGAACCCCTCGAAGTCCCACAACTCCAGCTGCCTCTTCTTGTTCATCAAATCCCCACCATGATCCTTCTTCGAGCCGAGTGCTCTGGACCATGGACCAAGCTGCCCTGTTTGACCAAGGATTCTATCGGAAGCCCTTCCCATTCACCGACATTGTCCGAAGAGCATTAGCCTAGGAAAAGGAGTGGCGACATTGATGTCCCTGGAGATCTTCTTGCGCTTGGTCGTGCCGGCGCCAGGCCGTGCGAGAAGGGCCACTGGAAAGCCTCTGCCCTGGAATGCCTCTTCTTGACGCCATTGAGAGCTTCCATGGCCGGATCATGCTCGCGCTACCACCGAGGCTGCCGGAGCTGCTGCCACTCGCAGTTAGTTGTTAAACCTGGAAATGTCCCGCCCAAGTCGAAGTATATTCGTTCATTTGAAATTTAAAACAAAAATGTTTGCCTCGTAAACTTCCGGAGATACAGAAAACTCGGCAGTTCGTCAATGTTTCTCGGCGAGATTGGACTTGATCTGGAATCATACAAGATCTTGCTATGAATAGTTTGATCTAGGCGCGAACCTTAGTTAGCGGTGGAATTGCTGTCTCCATACCTCGAGATTTTTCTCGAACGAAGGTTCCAACGCGATTGTAGAAAAGCTTGCCCTGGGGTCAAGCTCGTACCTTGACACTGGACTCATTCTCGAGCTCCCATTCTCATCGTCGGTCGCACAGAGAGCTTAATCCGATGGAAGATAGGGGCGGCGGATTTGCGTCGGTCAGCCTCTTCGAGCATCGGATCGCCCCATTGTTGTGAGAGCCTAGTCTAGCCAGTGAAGAAAAATATCTTACTGAAAGAAAGATCACATTGACCATCTGGAGGTGTTGGATCACATAAAATCCTGGAGTATTCTTCTTGTTACGTTCGATCCAAGCCGATCAAACGTCTTGGATGTAGAGGTTGTCTGGAAGACAATCCTAGCAGCCTGGCAGCATGACACCTGATCTCTCTGTCAAGAACTCCTATGGAAGTGCTTAAGCCTTGGTTCCCGCAAACTCCTCGTGGCGATTCGGTTTAAGCGGTCTACCAGCCTTCTCGCAATCTGGCTGCCGGATTGGCTTCAGTTCACTACGAGGCATGTCCTCCGTTTTCTAGTGTCTAGACAAGGCGGCGCCAGCAAAGCTAAGTTAAGTTCGCGCGGTTACTTCATCTGACTTTTCAGAAGATCGTTCCAGCTCAGGAGTTTAATCCTTGCGAAGTTTGGAAGGATCCTCCAAACCTTCTGAATCCTAACACAGGAAATCTAAAGTGAGACCTCGAGATCAAATAAAGCAACACGTAAAAGACTTGAAAACCTGGTCGTGCTTGTCGCTTAAATCGTCCTTTTGGAGAGCATCGTCCAGTGAGTTGTCAAGAAAGCTCAGATACTTCCCAAGAAAGCTCCCCTTCACCTCGCCAAGTTTCTGCTTAGACACTTCATGCTTGAGCCTCTGCTTCTGCAGAAAGTTGTCAAGCGCAACCCGGTCACGCTCCATGGCTTCTTTCACATTTCCAAGAAAGAAGCGCCTCTCCTTCTCTCTTTCCTTTTCGAGAGACTCCTGCTTCGTGAAATCTCTCTTCATCGTTCCTGGAAGCTGAGAGCACGCAACCAAAGCAATACTTCCGACCTAGAAAACTATATCTAAGTGTCACCTTCGTGGTTTTGGGACCTTCCAGCGCTGGTGCTGTCTGATCCTCTTGCTTTGCAGTCGCTACATTCGTTCTTGCTGAAATAACCTTGCCATCGTCCAAACCTTTGGTTCTCACGCTTTGTAGAGCTATCCTGTTCTCTATATTCTCCTGGCATTGAGAGCATACGCAGATATCCAGCAAGCTTCGAAGACGTCCTTCCGCGGCCTATAAAGAAGAAAGAAGAAATAAAACGATGGTCTAAACTCAAGAAAGAAGGAGCCTTCGACCAACCTTAGCAGAAGCTTCCATGTTCAAAGCATTCTCCTCCGAGTCGATGAGCACCTCAATCTCATTGAGAAGCTTTAACTTCTCACGAGAGAACCCCGCGAAGTCCCACAGCTCCAGCTGCCTCTTCTTGTTCATCAAATCCCCACCGTGATCCTTCTTCGACCCGACCGTGCTCTGGACCCTGGACCAAGCTGCCCTGTTCGACCAAGGATTCGATAGGAAGCCCTTCCCATTCACCGACATTGTCCGAAGAGCATTGGCCTGGAGCGCGCGGAGAAAGTTTGGATCGTGCGGTGGTGGTGAGTGATTGAGCTGCCGGAGGGAGAGGAGTGAGGAAGGGTGAGGAAGTAAAGGAGGAGGAGGAGGAGGAGTGGCGACATTGATGTCGCTGGAGATCTTCTTGCGCTTGGCGGTGCCGGCGCCAGGCCTCCACTCCATAGCCACGCGCGAGAAGGGCCACTGGAAACCCTCTACCCTGAAATGCCTCTTCTTGACGCCATTGAGAGCTTCCATGGCTGGATCATGCTCGCGCTACCCCGAGAGCATTGCGCCGCCGGAGCTGCCGCCACTCTGTTCGCGTGACAATGTTATAGCAGTTAGTCGTTAAACCTGGAAATGGTCTGCTGCCACGGCCACCATGGCCTCGCCACGTGGTCGGCGACGATCGTGTATGCGGGGCAGTCACCAGAGCTTACGCCGTCAAATTAAAAACAAAGAACGCCATGGTAATGCTCGGCTGGCATGGTAATTCATTTGAATCGCTCGCCTTGCCACGTGGTCGGCTAGGATCTTGTATGCGAGGGCGGGAATAAATTTAAAAACATGAATATTCGTTTCTTCTTCATTGCTTCGTTGCGAGGGTTTTC